>NW_022630846.1:0-49093 GCF_010909765.2 Amblyraja radiata | reverse complement strand
GGGGGGGGGGTCCATGGGGAAGGGGTGTTGCTGGGGGAGCGGCTGTCCACGGGGGAGGGGGGTCTGTGGAGGAGGGGTGGCCAGTGAGTGGGTGTATCCCTGCACTGTGAGGAGCTGATTACTGCCCGCGCCGGGCTACAGGAGGGAAGGAGTAGGTACCGTGATGGACTTGGTGGTGGCCGCTCGCAGAGTGAAGCCTTCCATCTCTTTGCCCACGTATCCCTGCTGGAGACAGGCACCTGCAACAACATAGCCTGCTGTGATGAACGCTGGAACCATGGAACTGATCCAGCAGTGGAGCTACATTGTCTCGCCCCCTCCCCACCAGAACCACCCCCTCTCCTTGCCCTCACTGGAGCCTCCCTCTCCGTGCAACTCACCCTCGCCCACCCTCCCCAACACACCCTCGCCTTGCCCACCCATCTCCTTGCCCACCCCTCCCCATGCCAACCCCTCCCCATGCCCACCCCTCCCCATGCCCTCCCCTCACCATGCCCACCCCTCCCCATGACCACTCCTCCCATTGCCCACCCCTCACCTTGCCCACCCTTCCCCATGCCCACCCCTCCCCATGTCCACCCCACGCCTTGTCCCCCCTGCCCACGCCTTGTCCCTCCCCATGCCCACCCCTCACCTCTGCCCCTGCCGCGTGGCGTGGGGGTTGGGGCGGTCCAGCCATACAGCCCATCCCCCGGCTCCTCCTCGTTCAGCACAGAGTCGTAGCGTGACAGCGAGTCCCTGCTATAGATGTCGTCATCCTCCTCCTCCAGCGCACCCACACCAAACGCCTGGCACAGCACTGGATACAGTTCAGTGCCCAACCCTGAACCCCCCACCCACTGCACCCCAGCACCCCCTCCCCCAAACGCTTCTCCACCCCCCTTCCCAATACGCTTCTCCACCCCCCTCCCCAAAACACTTCTCCACCCCCTCACCAACCCCCTCCCCAAAACGCTTCTCCACCCCCCTCCCCAAAACACTTCTCCACCCCCTCACCAACCCCCACCCCAAAACGTGTCTCCACCCCAGCACATCCACCCCCTCACCAACCCCCTCCCCAAAACGCTTCTCCACCCCCTCCCCCAAACGCTTCTCCACCCCAGCACCCCCACCCCCTCCTCCAGTGGCTGCCCGTCCTCCAGAGACAGCCGTGCTGCCAGTGATCCTGCCAGAAGCTGACTGTGTGGCCGTCCCCTCAACCCACCTGTCCAGTGATGCCGGGCCTGGTGTGTCCAGTGACCGGGGCCTGCTCCAACAGACGGTGGGCAGGGTTGGGGACCAGGGTGTCTGGGTCCAGGCTGGCAGAGCCGCACAGTGCCCGGCGAGGATCGATGCCGCTGTAGCCCAGTCCGTGACGATCGTCCTTCAGGGTGAAGTCCATGGGCACCACGTCCCTGGGGGCAAAGGTCAGGCCTTCTGGCAGGTAGGCCTCTCCCTCACACTCCTACATGGGTCACACAACACGGGTAGTCTATGACCCTCTCACACGCGACACAACACATGCTCCACTCACACTGTGAACACGCATCAATCCGGGACTGGCAGCACATGGAACAGGAAGATGCCCGTCGGCCCATCATGCCCGTACCAACCAAACCGGCAGTCGAACTCACCCCATCTGCCTGCATTCATATCCATCTCTCCCTGAATATTCCTTACACACCACCATAAATCTGCCTCCACCAACAGAGGCAGCCCACTCCACGCACCGCCACAACTGCACAAAATATTCCTCATGTTGCTTCCGTTAGTTTATAAAGTCGTATCAAATTTCATTATTTCATTCTTCACATGTTTAAATTATGTTTTATTTTTAATTGTCTACTATATATCGTGTTGTTACTTGCGAGCAAAGCACCGGCAAATTCCTTGTATGTATACATACTTGGCTAATAAAATTCATTCAATTCAAATCTACATCCTCATTCACCTATTTTACCATCTTCTATCTATATACTAAAAGTCTCATCTTGTATGTGTGTCTATCTGTATGTTTTGTATCTTCCTCAAAACGATACGTGCTAGTGTTTAAATGTTAACATATTCTGACACATTTTTGCCCTCCACGCCATAATCAGATTTGATGCTATATTTCACATTATTGATGATTAAAGCTTTAAAAAAGCCAAATTTAACGTGATTTTTACTGTTAAAATCCTTCCTGCCAGCTTCCAACACACTTCAATACAAAGTTGCAAGACAGGAACACTCTGAACTTTTCACCTCAATGGGATATCACAGCAAGTGCTTCAACAGGAAGGGGCGGGCAAAATGGTGTTGCAATTGGAACTGCTGCGGCAGGCAGGGGAAGTGCAATTGGAACTGTTGCGGCAGGCAGAGTAAATGCAATTGGAATTTTTTTAAAGTCCACTGCTGAGTGAGGCAGGGGAGTGAGTGCCGGAATCTTACATTCAGGAATGGGTTGAGTTGGGGGGCCATCCCTCCCGTGGGGGCTACGGGTTAGTGGTGCAATATTGCGTTGTGGAACGGGTTGCGTGGGGGACCAGGCCTGCCGTGTGACAGGGACCCATTGGGTCCCACTTGATCTAGTATCATATCTATCTATACTTAACTAAAAATCTTATCTTCCGGTTCTGCGGTCTTTCTATTTGCACAAAAACGGTTTGCAATAGCGCTATGATTTTTTGCCAATTCACTCGCCGTTCTCCTGTGCTGCGAGTGCACCAAGTTTCGTTCCGATCGGCTGAATGTCGTAGAAGTTAGCAAGGTTTAAAAATCTTAAAACCGTACGTGCGCAGATCGATCTCTTCTCCTGCCAGTCAGCGCCGCATGGATTAGTCTCTTCCCCTGACACTCCCTGGGATGGTCCGCCCCTTCCTGCGCCATCGCGTCTTTATTGGAGCTGAGGGTAGCCGGCGGAGGTTTCCAACCGGACTTTGAGGGACCCGAAGCAGCCCAGCCCAGCCCCAACTAGTAGCCCAGCCCCAACTAGCAGCCCAGCCCCAACTAGCAGCCCAGCCCCAAGCAGCAGCCCAGCCCCAAACAGCAGCCCAGCCCCAAGCAGCAGCCCAGCCCCAAGCAGCAGCCCAGCGTCAAAGACCCAACCCAGCCCAGTGTGGGAGAGCCAACCCAGTCCGGAGTCAGAGATGGTGCCGATGTCGACAAATGGAAAGCGGAGACTCTGATCCCAGCGGAGAACGACCAATGACAAGCGCCCGCTGTGAGTCCCTATCGCACCGCTAATTCCAGCCACTACCCCTCTGGTCCCCCTCGCTGGCTCCTCCCCCCACCCCCGTGCTCCCCCTCTCCCCGTGATCCCCCCTCTCCCCCATGGCTCTTCCCCATCTTTTCTCTGAGCTCACTCCCCCCCGCCCACACAACCCTCTCCCCCCGCCCACACAACCCTCCCCCCACAAGCCCTGCTGCCCACACAACCCCCCACCCACACACACACACACACCCACCCCCCCACCCCCGCCCTCACAAATAATTTTGTTCGAATGTTGCCGTTTGACATCAATTTATGTACATACTCATCCAGAGAAGACTACACAGGTACAATATTTCTTCGTTTTATGGAAAAATTAGGCTAATTTCTCCTTATGATTCAGGAAGAAACATGTGCACTCTACAACAACCTAATTATAGGTTGCTAATATTAATTAGAAGCTTGTGGCAAATGTAAATGGTAATGTATATGTAGCATAGAATGGACCCCCCCTTCCCCCCCCCCCCCCCCACCCCTCCTTCTCCACGCCCCCCCTTAGCCATTAGCTTAATTCACTGCCTGCTGTACCTGCATGTTTACCTTCAGTGACTGATGTACAAGGACACTCAGGTCTCGTTGCACCTCCCCTTTTCCTAATTTGACACCATTCAGATAATAATCTGCCTTCCTGTTCTTACCATCAAAGTGTGCAAAATTAGAGCACATGTATTGGGGTAGTGTATTAACATGGATAGAGAACTGGTTGGCAGACAGGAAGCAAAGAGTAGGAATTAACGGGTCCTTTTCAGAATGTCTGTCAGTGACGAGTGGGTGCAGCAGGGCTCAGTGCTGGGACCCCAGTTATTTACAATATATATTAACGATTTAGAGGGAATTAAATGTAACATCTCTTGTCAAAGGCTTTTTGAAAGTACAGATACACCACATCCACTGGCTCTCCCTTATCCATTCTACTTGTTACATCTTCAAAAAATTCCAGAAAATGAGTCAAGCATGATTTACCTTTCATAAATCCATGCTGACTGACCAATCCTGTCACTGCTTACCAAGGGTATCCACATCCCCTTTACTCCAGCCCCTTTTGTCTTTCTGTCATTGTATTTTTCCACAGCTTTAAATGACTGTATTTGACCCCTGTGCCCCTCTGTGGTTAAGAGAGCACATTATCAGCATGTCCTGCCCCGCCGCTGTGTGACTCTCGCCGTCCTGCCCCTTTGACCTGGTTCCACTTCCATCCCACTTCCCTGACTCCATCTTCCCTTCACCCCCACCTCACATGGTTCCACTCCTCACGTACAGTACAGTTTCTCTTCCCTCTACACTAGGCCCCGGTGCGGATCGTGCCGCGAGGGTGGTCCTGTCCCGCCGCGTGTTTTGCGCAGGCACCAGGCTACACAGGGAGAACCAGAATGGAGAATGGCAGCTTACCTGTGGCTGCTGCAGCTCTTCATCTGGCAGTGAACAGCCGTACACTCTCACTGCTGGCTCTGTGTGGCAAACGATGGCAGAGTTAGCGAGAGCAGGTCTGCAGTTCATACCGACAATGTTCACCGTGCTGCAGTGTCCCGGTGCACAGAAAGGTCAAACACTAAGCGTCAGTGTGTGGGCTTTGCTCTCTGAGAGTGGGTGGGTTGTGGGTGTGGGTTGGGTGGGTGGTTGGGTGTCGGGCGGTGGGTGGGTGTCAGGTGGGTGGGTGGTGGGTGAGTGGGTGTCGGGCGGTAGGTGGGTCGGTGGATGGGTGAGTGGTGGGTGTCGGGTGGGTGTCGGGTGGGTGGGTGGTGGGGTCCTCACCAATGTACTGCCGCTGGGCTTTCCTCTTCACGCGGGGTCCCAGCCCCTGGCCTTCCTTCCAGCCCATCAGCCGGAGCAGGCGTACACCCACCGTCACCCTGCAGGAAGGAGCACACACATTCAACCGTGCCCCTGTAGCGACACAGAGCCGCCGCCCAGTGTCCTCGACCCTCTCCCTCACGGGGTTCACGTCCCCACCTCACCCATGGCACCGGAAAAGGGGGGGGGGGGGGGAGGAGGGGGGGGGGGAGAGAGGGGGGGGGGGGGGGAAGAGGGGGGGGGGAAGAAGAGGGGGGGGGGAAGAGGGGGGGGGTTAAAGAGGGGGGGGGTAAGAGGGGGGGGGGAAAGAGGGGGGGGGGAAGAGGGGGGGGGAAGAGGGGGGGGAAGAGGGGGGGGAAAGAGGGGGGGGGGAAGAGGGGGGGGAAAGAGGGGGGGGATGAGGGGGATGAGGTAGTGATGGTGGGGATGAGGGTGAGGTTGGGGTGAGTGGCGGATGAGGGTGAGGGGGTTAGTGGAGGGCGGGTGTGGGTGGGGGTGAGGGTGGAGCGGGTTGAGGGGGGTTGAGGGGGGTGAGGGTGGGGGTGGGGTGGGGTGAGGGGAGGGGTGAGGGGAGGGGTGAGGGGAGGGGGTGGATGAGGGTGAAGGTGGGGCTGGGCTGGGGGTGGTGCGGGGAGGTGTGAGCACCCAGCCATCACCAGTACAAACAAACAAGCAATAAGACTGTTTGCTGGACAGTGGTGAATTGTTTTGGGGCTACAGGAGGGGATTAGTGCAGCTCAGGCACCCCTGCACCATAGTCGCTGGCAGCTGGAGGGGGCGTGGAGGTGCTTCACCAGGAAACTGCCTGCATTGGAGGTAATTAGTTATGGGGAGAGGCTCCCGGAAGGCTCAGCCACAGCCTCCTGCCGGCCGGCGCTCCAGGGAAACGTTCAGTTGCAGCCGGACGTGCCGGCACCGGCAGCCTCACCACAGGGAGCAGCTGCTTCTGCTGCCAGTCACCGACCGGGCACCACACGCCAACAGACGGGCACCACACGCCACCGACTAGGCACCACACGCCAACAGCCGGGCACCACACGCCAACAGACGGGCACCACACGCCAACAGCCGGGCACCACACGCCAACAGACGGGCACCACACGCCACCGACTAGGCACCACACGCCAACAGCCGGGCACCACACGCCAACAGACGGGCACCACACGCCAACAGCCGGGCACCACACGCCAACAGCCGGGCACCACACGCCAACAGCCGGGCACACACGCCAACAGCCGGGCACCACACGCCAACAGCCGGGCACCATGTCTTTGCCCGGACGAGAGAACCTCCAACGTTCTCCCCCCCCCCCCCCCCGAGAGCCAATCTCACGTTGCCAGGGTGATGAGGTCCCCGAGGGCGCTGGCCCCAGGGATGGGCCCGGCAACACTCGCCAGCGCTCGCGCCCTCTCCTGCACTGCGTCCGTTGCCTTGGACGCAAAGCTGCTCCTCGTCATGATCCCTCGCGGCGCTATCCCGTGCTCCTCCTGATCCTGTAACAGCCAGACACAGCTGAGTTATCCCACCCTGATGCTCCTCTCCTGCCCACTCCCCCCTCCCCACCTCCCAACACCCCCTCCCCACTAGCCACCTCCCCACCGGCCCCCACACCCCTCAACTACCACCTCCTACAATGCCCTCCCCCTGCACCCCCTCTCAACCCTCTTGCATCTGACCAGTCCATCACATCCCTCTCACACCCCCATACCGCGTCCGCTTAACCCCTTCCAGCACTTTCCTCCACCTTGCTTCCCCCTTCCAGTACCCCCTCCTCACCCCACCTCCCCTTCCCTTCCGCTCCATCTCTGCCATCGCACCCACACTCTTTTCCTCCACACTTCCCCTCCAGATCCCATGTCCCCTCCCCCAATTACCATCCCACCCCAGTTCCTTCTTCCTACCACACCCCCCCCCCCACCCCAGCACTCCCCTCCCTCTCCACCCGCCTCCTCTCCACCCCCAACCGACGTTCCTTCTCCGAGCGCACTCCCCCCCCCCCACCCACACGTACCTCCTCGTCCATGAAGTGCTCGGGGGCAAACATCTGCGTGTCCGCCTTCTGTTGCCGCGACGACACAAACGTTGATGGCGCCCATCCTGGGTACAGGCACATGGTCAGCAGGAGTGGGCAAGGAGGGTGGGGGAGTGGGCAGGAGGGGTGGGGAGTGGGCAAGGAGGGGATGTGGGAAGGAGGGGAGGGATGTGAGAAGGAGGGGAGAGGGAGTGGGGAGGAGGGGAGGGGAGTTTTGAATTGAATTGAATTGAGTTGAATCAATTTTGTATTGAATTCTGTCTTTACTTTGTGTACTAGTCATGTCTCTACTATTTATTTCATTCCTCTTAAATGTTTTTCCTCTACCTGCTAAATTTTTGTAAGGTGTCCTTGAGACTCTTGAAAGGCGCCCATAAATAAAATGTATTATTATTATTATTAAGGAGGGGAGGGATGTGGGAAGGAGGGGAGGGGGAGTGGGGAGGAGGGGAGGGGAGTGGGCAGGAAGGGAGGGGAGTGGGGAGGAGGGGAAGGGGAAGGGGAGTGGGAAGGAGGGGAGGGGAGTGGGGAGGAGGGATGTGGGAAGGGGTAGTGGGGAGGAGGGGAGGGGAGTGGGCAGGAAGGGAGGGGAGTGGGGAGGAGGGGAAGGCCTCCCCATCACCTCCACAGAATCAGAACCAGTCAGACTTTCTCCCTCCCACGGAGCCCACCCTCACCAGTATTTCACAAAGGCAGCTCAGCCCCACCTTCTCATGGATGGAGGGTGTGGGTAATAACTACCCGACTCCCACAGCTGGTAAATGAATGAGGAAGAGCGAGGGCAGCCCCAGGGACGAGCTGGCAGCTGCTCCTAACCGCTGAACACCCGTCCACATTGGGTCAATTCAGCACCTGTCCCTGGGGAATGTGACTGGAATTTCCTCACCTTCCTTTGATCCCACGGAGTTGAAGTACCCTGCGGAGAAGCCGCCGGTGAATGCACCATGGAAGCGCTGATACCGTCCCCTCTCATCCTTCACTGTCTGCTCCTGCAGCGGAACTGGTTTCTTCACAGTCGTCTGCCCTGAAAAAACACAGCACAGTATTAGGGGCAGCGCAGAGAAGCTTCTCCAAGCTCACTCCTGGGTGAGAGGGCGGTCCCATCCAGAGAGGAAACACTGCGTGGGCCTATATTCCTTGGAGTTCAGATGAGAAACCTTCCTAAAATTTACAAGATCCTAAGGGACGGTGGACATTGGGGCATTTTCACTACCAGGAGCGACAGGGACAAGGGGACATGGCTACAACATTGGAGCAAGAATCTAAAACTGTGTTGCCTAGAAATGTCTGAGGGTGGAGAATTCTGGAGTTCTGCCCCCGAGGGTGATGGAGGCCGGATCACTGATGATGGAGAGAAATATTTGAAATATCCAGGAATTGAGGGATATGGGGAACTATCACAGGACAAGTGTCCATCCAGTGAGGATGGGCCATGACATTGAATGGTGGAACAGGCTGGAGGGGCCGAGTGGTCTCCTCCTGCTGTTATCTAATTGTGTCCTTGTTATCAGACAAAATCCTCACCCACTGTGAACTGATCTCCTCACCCTCAGGGTCAGCTGCCCGCACCTCCTCCCACTCTCTGTCAGTGTCACTGAGGCTGAGCCCAGGCCACAATTCCCCAAGTCCAGGAAGCATGTGCTGGGCTCAGCTGGTCGGGCGGCGTGTGGGAGAGGACTAGGATCAAGGCACTAATGTGAGATCATCAGGAAATGATGACCCTTTCCATCCCCACCAACGCTGACCGACGCACTGAGTCTTCCAATGTTTTGTTTTCATCCCAGATACTCATGCTCTGCAGATTGATGATTTTAAACCAGCTTCGTGGAGCATTTACCCTCTCAATCCTCCTGTCCATGGTACCAGCCCTCTGGATCCAGGAAACAGGATCCTCCCACCCCCAACCCTCCGTCAAACCACTCTCCCGAGCCCCACATACACTTCCCTCCCCGACAACACTCATCCCCACCCCACCCCGTCCCGTCCCGTCCCATCCCTCCCTGCACATCCTCTCCCCACCCCGTCCCGTCCCGTCCCATCCCTCCCTTCCCTGCACATCCTCACCCCACCCCGTCCCGTCCCGTCCCATCCCTCCCTTCCCTGCACATCCTCACCCCACCCCGTCCCGTCCCATCCCTCCCTTCCCTGCACATCCTCACCCCACCCCGTCCCATCCCTCCCTTCCCTGCACATCCTCACCCCGTCCCGTCCCATCCCTCCCTTCCCTGCACATCCTCACCCCACCCCGTCCCGTCCCATCCCTCCCTTCCCTGCACATCCTCTCCCCGTCCCATCCCATGTCACCCTTCACCCTTCACCCTTCACCCCCCCCCCCCCGGCCTTGAGCGGTGCCCGGGCCCTGAGCCTCGTTGCCGGGAGACAGACAGACACATGACAGACAGACAGGCCGGGCTGTGGGACCGGGGACTCACCCTCCTCCAGCGGCTCCAGCGCCGACCCGAAGTAGGTGAAGTCCTCCTCCTCCTCGTCCTCCGCCATCTTGCCCCGTGCGGTAGTACTTCCGGGGGCACCGGCACTTCCGGGTCGTCACCTGGGGGGGGGGGTGAGGCCGTTCAGCCCATCGGGCAGCGCCAGTCCATCGGGCCCGTGCTAGCCCATCGGGCAGCGCCAGTCCGCCACCAGGCTGCCTCTCCCCTTCATATTACTGTCACCTGCACCGAGACAAAGTGAGAGCCTTTGATGCCATTATTCTGTCAAACACTGTACACGAGAAGCATCAGCCGGAACATCAAGAGCAAGAGCTAGACTGCAGATCCTTTGCTGATGTGGGATTGGGGTTGTGCGGGTCGGTTCAAGGACCTGATGCTTGTGTGAAAGTGACTGTTCGTGAACCTGCTGGTGTCCAGGGCTGCCAACATTGGGTGAGAGTTGGGAGTGAGAAATTGCGAGAGACCAAGCCCGAGGGAGCGTAGTGACCGGGTAGAGGGGGTGAGAGGAGGGGGTGTGAGAGGAGGGGGTGTGAGAGGAGGGGGTGAGGGGAGGGTGCCCCCCCCCCCCCCCCCCCATTGGTACGGACCTTTTGCATTTTTCAGCTTGGAATTGTGCAATATGGTGCATACTGCAGCAATATTTTAACTTACACTTGAATACAATATATATGCTTTAAATTGGATTGGAGCATTTTTGAAAGGGAGGAGGTTGTGCGATCACTGATCACTGGCCTTGGGGTTACCCGGTGAGGGAGTGGAGCAACCGAATGGGGAGAGGGTGTGGAAGAAGGGGGTCCCCCCTCCCAGGGTAGGAACTTTTTGAAATTTGATGTATTAAAATCATGTTTTAGTGCACTGTAGAAGTATGATTTCAATGTTTTTTGTATGAACTATTTTTAAGAGGTAACTTTTTAAGGGGTAACTTTATCCACACAAAGGGTGGTGGGTGTATGGAACAAGCTGCCAGAGGAGGTAGTTGAGGCAGGGACCATCCCAACATTTAAGAAAAAGTTAGACGGATACATGGATAGGACAGGTTTGGAGGTATGGAGGCAGGTAGCATAGCTGGGACATGTTGGCGGGTGTGGGCAAGTTGCACCGAAGGGCCTGTTTTCACACTGTATCACTCTATGACTACATTATACCTCCACCATGCATGAATGCTTCAAAATCAAATGATCGAGTTTTATTGCCATATACTAAAGCATAGAAACATAGAAAATAGGTGCAGGAATAGGCCATCGGCCCTTCGAGCCAGCACTGCCATTCAATATGATCATGGCTATTCATCTAAAACCAGTACCTCTTTCCTGTTTTTTCCTCATATCCCTTGATGTCGTTAGCCCCAAGAACTAAATGTAACTCTCTCTTGAAAACATCCAGTGAATTGGCCTGCACTGCCTTCTGTGGCAGAGAATTCCACAGATTCACAACTCTCTGCGTGAAGAAAGTTTGTCCTCATCTCAGTCCTAACTGCCCCCCCCCCCCCCTTTATTCTTAAACTGTGAGCCCTGGTTCTGAACGCCCACAACATCGGGAACATTTTTCTGCAGTTACAGTAAGTGAAAATCTAGCAGGCAGGCAGGATGCTTTCTCCAACCACTCCCATTTGAAGTCCACTATCTTCCACCGTTTCTACCCAGTGTTCGGTACTTACTTCCAGCAGCCACTGGTTATCCTCCAGGATGCACTCTCTCTCCTCTCAACCTCCCTCTCCCCCCCCCCTCTATCTCTCCCCTCCATCTCTCTTTCCCCTCTCTGTCTCCTTTCTCCCTCTCTGTCTCTCCTCTCACCGCTCTCTCTCCCCTCTCCCCCCTCTCACTCTCTCCCCTTCCCTCTCTCTTCTCTCTCCCCCCCTCTCTCTCCCCCCTCTCTCTCCCCCCTCTCTCTCCCCCCTCTCTCTCCCCCCTCTCACTCTCTCTTCTCTCTTGGCAGCGGCGCAACGCTTCCGACGGCTCCGCGGACCGGGACACTCGCACTGTCCGGAGTGCTCCATGGCCGGAGCTGCAGCGTCAGCTCCGCAAACTCGACAGCGCCGCAAACACTCGCAAGTCCCAGCTCCCCGCATCTGTTCCCGCTGCTGGTTCTGCTCCCATCCCTCCCTCTCCAACACCCGCGGACCATGCAGTTTATCCGAGTTTTGAAATTTTCGTTGATCACAAAATGTCTCACCACTGAGCGTGAGAAATTTCTGATGAGCGTGAGGGCGTGAGAGTTTGCTGGAGGGCGTGAGCCTCACGCTCAAAGCGTGAGAGTTGGCAGCCCTGCATAAACACAATCATTCCAGGCACAGGTACAACAGCTAGTGCAAAGGGAAAAATACCAGAGTGCGGAGTGTTCCAGCTACAGACAAAAAATTGCAAGGTCCACATTAAGATAAGTTGGGAGACCAGGACAATAGGTGCAGGCTATTCGGCCCTTCGAGCCAGCACCTCCATTCAATGTGAACATTCAATGTGATCATCCACAATCAGTACCCCGTTCCTGCCTTCTGCCCATATCCCCTGACTCTGCTATCATTAAGAGCCCTATCTTGCTCTCTCTTGAAAGTATCCAGCTCCACCCTATTTTATGGGAAGACCATTCAGTAGTTTGACAACTCTGGGGAAGAAGCTGTTCCACAATCTGTATTTCCTAGAGTCCGCGTGCGTCACTGGCAGGGGGTCACGTCCCATGGATAGTCACACAACATGGAAACAGGCCCTTCAGCACAACGCGCCCACGCCGACCAAGGTATCCCATCTGTACTAGTCCTTCCTGTTCACGTTTGGCCAATATTCCTTTAAACCTTTCCTATTCATGTACCTGTTCAAGTGTCTTTTAAATGTTGTTATATACCTGCCTTAACTACCTCCTCTGGCAGTTTGTTCCATACACTCCACACTGTGTGAAAAATGTGTCCCTCAGGTTCCTATTAAATCTTTAACCCCTTACTTTAGACCTATGTCCTCTGGTTTTCAAGTCCTCTCCCCTGGGTAATAGAATCAGGCATTCACCCAATTATTTCCCTCATGATTTTATCCCTCAGCCTCCTGCACACAAAAGAATAAAGTCCTAGCCGACCCAAACTCTCCCAGTAGCTTGGAGTCAGTAGACTGGGCAATGTTCAAGGAGTCGGCAATGGACCTGAGTGAATACGTCACAGTTGTTACAGACTTCATAGGTAAATGTGTGGATGACTGTGTTCCCACAAAAAACATCTGAGTGTTTCCCAACCAGAAGCCTTGGATGAACCAGGAGATCCTCATTCTTCTGAGGACCAGATCCCGGGCATTCAAGTCTGGTGACACAGAGGGTACAAGAAGTCTAGATATGACCTTGACAAGGCCATTAAAAAGGCCAAAGGCGACTTACGCTCTAAGCTGGAGGATGAGGCGAATGTTCGGCAACTGTGGCAGGGCTTGAATGTCATCACCTCCTACAAGGCGAATACAGGAGGCAACTCAAGCAACAGCGGAGCATCACTCCCTGACGAGCTCAATGCGATCTATGCACGTTTGATAAGGAGAACACTGATGTGCCTTCCCGAGCCCCTGTACGCCCGGGTATCACAATTACAGTTACAGAGGCCGATGTTAGAAGATCCTTGTGAATCCTTAGAAAGCGTCTGGACCTGATGGTATACCTAGCCGTGTTCTCAAAACCTGTGCAGACCAACTGGCTGGAGTTTTTGTGGACATTACCTCTCACTACTGAGGTATGAGGTTCCCACCTACTTTAAAAGGGCATCAATAATATTGATGCAGGGCCCAAGGTGACCTGCCTCAATGATTATCGACCAGTGGCTCTAACATCTGTGGTGATGAAGTGCTTTGAGCAGTTGGTTACGGTGCATATCAACTCCTGCCTCAACAAAAACCTCGACCTATTACAATTTGCCTACCACCACAACAGGTCAACGGAGGATGCAATCTCATTGGCTCGCCGCTCTGCACTGGACCGCTTGGACAATAAAACACATACGTCAGGCTGTTGTGATCAATACCATCATCCCCTCAAAGCTGGTTACTAAGCTCACGGAACTGAGTTTCTGCGCATTCATCTGCAACTGAGTCCTCAACTTCCTCATCAGCAAACTACAGTCTGTTTGAATTGGCAGCAGCACTTCTTCCTCAATAATCATCAGCACGGGAGCTCCTCAAGGCTGTGTGCTCAGCCCCCTGCTATACTCACTTTATAGTCACGACTATGTAGCCAGACACAGTGTGAACTTCTTCACCGACAACACCACCATTGTTGTACGAATTACAGTTGATGATGAGTCAAAGTATAGAAGTGATATTGATCGACTGACCAAATATTCCCAGCACAACCTGTCTCTCAATGGCAGTAAGACCAAGGAACTGATTGTGGACTGCAAGAGGAAGGTGAGGCCACACAACCTGTCTTTATTGACGTGACAATGGTGGAGAGAGTCAAAAGCTTCAAATTCCTGGGCATGCATATTTCTGAAGATCTTTCCTGGACCCAGCACGCTGAAGCAATTATAAGGAAAGCCCATCAACGCGCCTACTTCCTGAGAAGATTACGGAGATTCAGTATGTCAGAGAGGATTCTCTTGAACTTCTACAGGTGTACAGTTAGGAGCATGTTGACTGCTTGCATCATGGTCTGGTTTGCCAACTTGAACGCCCAGGAGCGAAGAAGACAGACGGCATTCCGGCAGCGGCCCGAATCGGAGCTGAGGCGGCGGCGACATCACCACGGAGGTCCGCTGGACTGGAGAGCGGCATCTTCGGCCTGGATCGATGGCCTCAGCGCAGAGGGAGAACAAGGAGGGAAGAGACAGAGGCTAAGACTGTTGCCTCCATCACAGTGAGGAGGTGCTTGGTGAACTCACTGTGGTGGATGTTAATTTGTATTTATTGTATGTTTCGTTATTTATTATTATTGTGTATGACTGCAGGCAGGGAGAGGGAGAGGGGGACGGGTGGGAGAGGGAGAGGAGAGGGGGAGGGGAAGGAGATGGAGGGGGAGAGGGAGAGGGGTGATGAGAGGGGGAGGGAGAGGATGAGGAGAGGGAGATGGAGAGGGGGAGGGTGAGGGGGAGGGCGAGGAGAGGGGGAGGGTGAGGGGGAGGAAAGAGGGGTGGGGGAGGGAGAGGGAGATGGAGAGGGAGAGGGGTGATGAGAGGGGGAGGGAGAGGGTGAGGAGAGGGAGATGGAGAGGGTGATGAGAGGGAGAGGGAGAGGGGGAGGAGAGGGAGAGGGGTGAGGAGAGGGAGAGGGTTGAGGAGAGGGAGAGGGTGAGGAGATGGAGAGGGTGAGGAGAGAGAGAGGGTGAGGGAGAGGGAGATGGAGAGGGAGAGGGTGAGGGAGAGGGTGAGGAAAGAGGGTGGGGGAGGGGAGGAGAGAGGGGAGGGGGAGAGAGGTGTGGGGGAGGGGGGAGATGGGGTACCACCTCCAGTTGAAATTCCATTTGGAATATTTTGGAGGACCAAGAAACCAAGAACCAAGACTAAAAAGTGGTGAACACTGCCCAGTCCATCACGGGATCTGACCTGTACAGGAAGGAACTGCAGATGCTGGTTTAAACTGACGATAAATGCAACTATCTGGAGTAACTCAAGTGGGTGACACAGCATTTCTGAGGAAAATGAATAGGTGACGTTTCGCGTCGAGACTCTTCTTCAGACTGAGGTGTGAGAATGGTTGAGACCCGAAACCTCACCTATTCCTTCTCTCCAGAAATGCTATCTAACCTGCTGTTACTCCAGCATTTTGTATCTATCACAGGTACTGACCTCCCCATCATCAAAGGGATCCACAGGAGTCGGTGCTTCAAAAAGGCAGCCAGCATCATCAGAGACCGACACCATCCTGGCCACGCACTGATTTCACTCCTGCCATCGGAAAGAAGGTACTGGAGCATGAAAACTGTAACATCTAGGATCAGGAACAGCTTCTTCACCTACAGCTATCAGGCTATTAAACACCACAACCTCCAAATAAGCTCTGAACTACATAGATTTGATGGCATTGATTTGTCTTTATGCACTATTTTCATTTATTTTAATGTGTACATACTGTATGTGTGTGTGCATTTATATTTACATAGATTTGTATGTATGTGCATGTGTGTGTATATTCCTCCGTCTACGCCATATCTGCGCCCAATATGAGGTGTTCCATACCAGGACATCTGAGATGTCCTCATTCTTTAGGGCACATCATAGATGAGGCCCTCACTAGTGCCATCTCGATATCCCGCAGCTCCGCCCTTGCTCCCCCTCCCCCCAGTCGCAACAGGGACAGAATCCCCCTAGTCCTCACCTTTCACCCCATCAGCCATCGCATACGGCACGTAATCCTCTGAGATTTTCGCTGCCTCCAACAGGATCCCACACTTGCCACATCTTCCCATCTTCACCCCTTTCCGCAGAGACTGTTCACTCCGCAACTCCATGGTTAACTCGTCTCTTCCCACCCAAACCACCCCTTCTCCAGGTACTTTCCCCTCCAACTGCAGGAGATGCAACCCCTGTCCCTATACCCCCTCCCTCAACTCTGTCCAAATAACCCCGATGGCCTTTTCAGGTGTTAACTGAACACCTCCACTCAGTCCGCCTAAACCTACCTGATCTCCCGGTTGCTAGACACTTTAGCTCCCCCTCCCATTCCCCACTCTGATCATCATATCCTGGGGCTCCTCTATTGTCAGATGGCCCAGCACAAATTGAAGGAACAGCACCTCATATTTTGTTTGGGCAGCTTACACCCCAGCGGTGTGAACATTGACCTCCAACTTCAAGTAACTCTTGCTTTCCTTCTCTCTCCATCCTAGTTCTCTGTCCCCCTGGTTACATTTATCCATTTGCTTTATTGTCAGCTTCTCCTAACTAACAATGATTTATTCAACATTTTCCTTGAGCTTTATCTTTTTTGATGTCTCGCTTTCACATCTTAACCTTCCTTATCGCTGTGTCTTCCTCTCCCGCGTCTCTCAGTCTGAAGAAGGGTCTCGATCCGAAACGTCACCCATTCCTTCTCTCCAGAGATACTGCTTGTCCCGCTGAGTTTCTCCAGCATTTTGTGTCTACACACAGTGAACTTTTTTTTCTTGTTTATCATATTGTTCACAGTGCACTATCTTGATGTATATTGTTGTGCTTCTGCAAGAAAGAATTTGATTGTTCTGTCTGGGACATCTATCTGTCTGTCTGCCTGTCTGTCCGTCCGTCCATACATCCAGCCTTCCATCCATCCACCATTTTCTCAGTCACTTCCTGGTTGAGGATGCGTCTTTTCTCTAAGTCGCATCTTCGCACCACCCTCGCGGCCTACCATCTGGATTGGCGTAGCCTTACCTGCCGGAAACCGGCCAGAGCTTCAGCAGCAGTGCAGCACTGAATTCCATCACGGAGCGGGATGATGCCCATCGCAAATTGGAGGAACAGCACCTCATATTTCACTTGGGTAGTTTACACCCCAGCGGTATGAACATTGACTTCTCCAATTTCAGGTAGTACTTGCTTTCTCCCTCCTTCCCCTCCCCTTCCCAGCTCTCCCACAGCCCACTGTCTCCGCCCCTTCCTCTCTTTCCCCCCCGACATCAGTCTGAAGAAGGGTCTCGACCCGAAACGTCGCCTATTACTTCAATCCATAGATGCTGCCTCACCCGCTGATTTTCTCCAGCTTTGTCTACCAACGGGATCCCACCACTGGCCATATCTTCCCATCTCCTCACCTGTCGGCTTTCCGCAGAGACCACTCTCTCCGTAACCCCCTGGTCAATTCGTCCCTTCCCACCCAAACCACCCACTCTCCTGACACTTGCAACTGCAGGAAATACTACACTTGTCGCTTTACCTCCCCCCTTGACTCCATTCAAGGACCCAAGCAGTCTTTCCAGGTGCGGTATAGGTTCACCTGCACCTCCTCCAACCTCATCTATTCCATCCGCCTCTCTAGGTGTCAACTGCTCAGGCTTGGCGATCGCTTCGCCCAACACCTCCGCACACTTTGCATTAACCAACCTGATCTCCCGGCGGCTCAGCACTTCAACTCCCCCTCCCATTCCGAATCCGACCTTTCTGTCCTGGGCCTCCTCCATGGCCAGAGTGAGGCCCACCGTAAATTGGAGGAGCAGCACCTCATATTTCGCTTGTGCAGTTTACACCCCAGCGGTATGAACATTGGCTTCTCCAATTTCAGGTAGGCCCTGCTTTCTCCTCCCCTTCCCAGCTCTCCCTCAGCCCACTGTCTCCGCCTCTTCCTTTCTTCTTCCCAGCCCCCTACCCTCACATCAGTCTGAAGAAGGGTCTCGACCCGAAACGTCGCATATTTCCTTTGCTCCATAGATGCTGCCTCACCTGCTGAGTTTCTCCGGCATTTTTGTCTACCCATTCACACAAGTTCTGTTATCCCACTTTCCTCACCCACTCCCTGCACATTAGGGGCAATTTTACAGAGACAAGTTAACCTACAAAGCCAATGCGTCTTTGGGATGTGGGAGAAAACCAACATGCTTGCAGGGAGAATGTGCAAATTCAACACAGTGCCCGAGAACAGGATCGAACACAGATCTCTTGCAAGTCCACCAGCTGTGCCACTATATTTTGTTTTCCAACACACAAAAAATTATACATTGATAACTTTGGTTACTAAAAAAAAATAAACTATCCAATTTCAGTCTTAAATCTCTAAGTGACGCTATGTCCCCCTTTACAGCTACTGTATGTTTTAATTCAGTTCAAGACTGAATTACAGGGCAGTACATTGGCCATAAAGTTGCTGCCTAAAAGCTCCACAGACCTGTGGTCCTGAATATGGGTGCTGTCTGTATGGAGTCTTGTTTCCTTCCACATTCCAAAGGTGTGCAGGAACCTTTTTCAGACCCAACCCAAAATGTAATATTTTCCTTTTGTCCAGAGATTCTGTCTGACCTGTTGAGTTACTCCAGCTTTTTGTGGAAGGAAACAAGAGCACCCAGAGAAAACCCATGCGATCAAGGGAAAAGGAGCAAACTCCACACAGACAGTCCTCGGACACTGTCTGTGTTGAATTTGCACATTCTCCCTGCAAGCATGTCGGTTTCCTCCCACATCCCAAAGACGCATTGGCTTTGTAGGTTAACTTGTCTCTGTAAAATTGCCCCTAATGTGTAGGGAGTGGGTGAGGAAAGTGGGATAACAGAACTTGTGTGAAATGGTAGACAAAAATGCTGGAGAAACTCAGCAGGTGAGGCAGCATCTATGGAGCGAAGATAGTAGGCACCGTTTCGGGTCGAGACCCTTCTTCAGACTGATGTGAGGGTGGGGGGGAGGGGCGGGAAGAAGAAAGGAAGAAGCGGAGACAGTGAGCTGAGAGAGAGCTGGGAAGGGGAGGAGAAAGCAGGGACTACCTGAAATTGGTTAAGTCAATGTTCATACCGCTGGGGTGTAAACTGCACAAGCGAAATATGAGGTGCTGCTCTTCCAATTTACGGTGGGCCTCAGTCTGGCCATGGAGGAGGCCCAGGACAGAAAGGTCGGATTCGGAATGGGAGGAGGAGTTGAAGTGCTGAGCCACCGGGAGATCAGGTTGGTTATTGCGAACCGAGCGGAGGTGTTGGGTGAAGCAATCGCCAAGCCTACGCTTGGTCTCACCGATGTAGGGCAGCTGACACCTAGAGCAGCGGATGCAATAGATGAGGTTGGAGGAGGTGCAGGTGAACCTCTGCCGCACCTGGAAAGACTGCTTGGGTCCTTGAATGGAGTCGGGGGGGGAGGTAAAGCGACAAGTGTAGCATTTCCTGCGGTTGCAAGGGAAAGTGCCAGGAGGGGGTGGTTTGGGTGGGAAGGGACGAATTGACCAGGTAGATATGGAGGGAGCCGTCTCTGCGGATAGCCAACAGGGTAGCAGATGGGAAGATGTGGCCAGTGGTGGAATCCCGTTGGTAGACAAAAACGCTGGAGAAAACCAGCGGGCGAGGCAGCATCTATGGAGCGAAGGAATAGGTGACGTTTCGGTTCAGACTGATGTCGGTGAGGGGGGGTTGGCGAGGACGCGACTCGAATAATAGTCGTGTCCTCTCCAGGAAGCGACTGAAGGACGGTATCCCCCTTACCGTACCCTCTCCCCCCATATAAAGACATTAAAAAAACACAAAAAACGCTCTTCAAACACAACTAAAAAAAACCCAAAAAGATACCGGACTGAAGGCGAAGGCAGCTAGCAACAGCGCCACTGGATGTCCAACGGGTCTGCACTTAGTCTAGTATGACAATAAAGCACTCTGGTCTCTCTTGACTACCTCGGGTCCAGGCAACGTCCTTGTGAATATCTGCACTCTTTGCAGTTTAATGATGTCTCTCCACTTCTCCCCGTTCACACAGTTTCATAGAAACAGAGAAAATAGGTGCAGGAGGAGGCCATTCGGCCCTTCGAGCCTGCACTACTATTCATTGTGATCATGGCTGATCATCCACAATCAGTAACCCATGTCTGCCTTCTCCCCATATCCCTTGATTCCGCTAGCCCCGAGAGCTCCATCTAACTCGCTTTTAAATTCATCCAGTGAATTGGCCTCTGTTGCCTTCTGTGGCAGAGAAATCCACAAATTCACAACTCTCTGGGTGAAATAGTTCCTCTCATCCTAAATTCCAGTGAATACAAGCCCAGTCTTTCCAATCTTTCTTCATATGACAGTCCCGCCATCCCGGGGATTAACCTCGTGAACCTACACTGCACTGTCTTAATAGCAAGGATGTCCTTCCTCAAATTAGGAGACCTAAACTATACACAATACTCCAGATGTTGTCTCACCAGGGCCCTGTACAAATGCAGAAGTACCTCTTTACTCCTATATTCCAATCCTCTCGTTATGAAGGCCAACATGCCATTAGCTTTCTTCACTGCCTGCTACATCTGCATGTTTACTTTCAATGACTGGTGTACAAGGACACCCAGATCTTGTTGCACTTTCCTTTTTCCAAATCTGACACCTTGGTCTTGCCGCCAAAGTGGATAACCTCACATTTATCTACATTTTACTACATCTGCCAAGCATCTGCCCACTCACTCAACCTGTCCAAGTCACCCTGCAACCTCCTAGCATCCTCTTTGCAGTTCACACTGCCACCCAGCTTTGTGTCATCTGCAAATTTGCTAATCTTCCTTTTAATCCCATCATCTAAATCAATAATTTCTATTGTAAATAGTTGCGGCCTCACC
The DNA here is from genome assembly GCF_010909765.2 of Amblyraja radiata. Taxonomy (NCBI): domain Eukaryota; kingdom Metazoa; phylum Chordata; class Chondrichthyes; order Rajiformes; family Rajidae; genus Amblyraja; species Amblyraja radiata. Next base: position 28,438 of record NW_022630846.1, on the reverse strand, counting down.
ACTGCCTGCCATTTTGACAGGGACCCGTTTGTTCCTACTCTTTGTTTCCTGTCTGCCAAATCATTCTCTATCCATGTCAATACCCAACCCCCAATACCATGTGTTCTAATTTTGCCCACTAATCTCGTGTGGGGCCTTATCAAAGGCTTTCTGAAAATCCAGACACACTACATCCACCAACTCTCCTTCATCCATTTTACTTGTCACATCCTCAAAAGATTCCAGAAGATTAGTCAAGTAGGATTTCCCTTTCATAAATCCATGCTGACTTGGACCAATCCTTTTACTGCTATCCAAATGCGCTGTTACTACTTCTTTAATATTTGACTCCAACATCTTCCCCACCACTGATGTCAGGCTAACTGGTCTTTAATTCCCTGTTTTTCCTCTTGCTCCTTTCTACCCTCCAGTGGACAGGAACTGATCCTGAATCTATAGAACATTGGAAAATGATCACCAATGCGTCCACAATTACTAGAGCCACCTCCTTGAGTACCCTGGGATGCAGACCATCATGCCAGAACTTCCTGCCATTGCTGTTCCACCGTCATTTCTGCTGGGTTCCTTTTCTAGTCGACCTTGGCCAGCTCCTCTCTCATGCCTTCATAGTCCCCTTTGTTCAACTGCAACACTGACACTTCTGATCTAACCTTCTCCCTTTCAAATTGCAGATTAAAACTTATCATATTAAGTTTTCCTAGGGGTCTGGCAGAAATCCAAGGTGTGGGTGTGAGGGAGCGGAGGCCATTGTTGGATCTGTTTGGCCACATTCCACAGTGCGTGTTCCCACTACACCGTCAGAGTGCGGGGCCAGTTTGTTCCGATCAGGCTGCGATTATACCTGGGCACGGCCTCAGCCCCGGGTAACAGCAGCCACTCTCCAACCCCAGCCCCTGTGTGTAAACACTGGCTCTGTGCTTCACCCGCTGCCAGAGCACAGATCCGCAGGCCCTTCACTGTACTATAGTCAGACCATTCGGACCCTCAGGGCTTTGTCTGCCCACAGACCAATCCTGTCCCATCTCCCACTCATTTGCCTGGCACCTGTTCTCCCTCCTGATCGCTCGCTTCTGATCAAATGACAAATATTTTATTGTCATGTCCCAGATAGAACAAAGACATTCTTATGCAGCATCACAACAGAATTCGTAAACATAGTACATTGTATACAATATAATAACAAGAAAGAAAAAGGTTCAGTGTCTGTATATTTACATATACTCACAAACACACAAATATATAGATTATATATATATTACAGATTAGAATATATATTATAGATTATAAATTATTATAGATTATATATATATATGTATATAATATATATAGATTAGAATATATATATATATATATATATAGTATATGTTAAAGACTCTATCCCCTATTCCCAATTCCTCCGTCTACGCCGCATCTGCGCCCAGGATGAGATGTTCCATACCACGGCATCGGAGATGTCCTCATTCCTTAGGAAGCAGGGGTTCCCCTCTTCCATTATAGATGAGACTCTCACCAGGGTCTCCTTGATATCTCGCAGTGCCGCTCATGCTCCCCCTCCCCCCATTTGTAACAAGGACCCTTGTCCTCACCTTCCACCCCATCAGCCGTCACATACAGCATATGATCCTCCAACATTTTCGCCACTTTCGCCCACAACTGGCCACATCTTCCGATCTCCATCCCTTTCTGCTTTCCACAGAGACTGTTCCCTCCGAAACTCCATCATCATCTCGTCCGTTCCCACCCAAACCACCCGCTCCCCAGGTACATTCCCCTGTAACTGCAGGAGATGCAACACCTGCCCCTTTACCTCTTCCCTTGACTCCATCCAAGGACCAAAACAGTATTTCCAAGTGAGGCAGATGTTCACTTACACCTCCTCCAACAGAATGCACTGCAAATGGCTGTTTGGGGGGGGGGGGGGGGGTTTGGGTTGAAGTGGAAATGAAATGCACTGCAAATGGCTGTTTGGCTAAACTTAACAACTTCCTGTTTGCACTGTATATTGATTTTAGATAAAACGCTACCACTTACGGCTGTGATTTTTGGCCATCTTACTCAGTCCACCTCCGCTCATCAGGTGCAGAGGATTCTTCCCATCAATGAATAATATAACCATATAACCATATAACATTTACAGCACGGAAACAGGCCATCTCGGCCCTACAAGACCGTGCCGAACAACTTTTTTCCCTTAGTCCCACCTGCCTGCACTCATACCATAACCCTCCATTCCCTTCTCATCCATATGCCTATCCAATTTATTTTTAAATGATACCAACGAACCTGCCTCCACCACTTCCACTGGAAGCTCATTCCACACCGCTACCACTCTCTGAGTAAAGAAGTTCCACCTCATGTTACCCTTAAACTTCTGTCCCTTAATTCTGAAGTCATATCCTCTTGTTTGAATCTTCCCTATTCTCAAAGGGAAAAGCTTGTCCACATCAACTCTGTCTATCCCTCTCATCATTTTAAAGACCCCTATCAAGTCCCCTCTTAACCTTCTGCGCTCCAGAGAATAAAGACCTAACTTATTCAACCTTTCTCTGTAACTTAGTTGTTGAAACCCAGGCAACATTCTAGTAAATCTCCTCTGTACTCTCTCTATTTTGTTGACATCCTTCCTATAATTGGGCACCCAAAATTGTACACCATACTCCAGATTTGGTCTCACCAATGCCTTGTACAATTTGAACATTACATCCCAGCTTCTATACTCTAATAAAAGTGTTATTAGTGTTTAAAAAATGTTGAGAATCTTTCTCCTGTGAATCACGCCATGAAGGCCACACCTTTTCCCGAGGGAGGGATTATAAAACCCAAAAGTGTGGGTGTGGCTCAGTCTCTGAATGATGGGGGAGGGAGAGGTCACGACTCTGTCTGAGCTGTGAATCAACTGAACACACTAAATGTCTACTGAACTGTGAGTGGTGTTTTGTGTGGTTTTATGGTGCCGTTGCACCCTCCTTGAAATGGTATGAAATTGCACTTGAATTTGGTGGCCTTGCACCCTGCATGAAATGGAAGGAAAATGGATTTGAATTTGGTGGCCTTGCACTCTGCTTGAGATGGAATTTCAAGGAATAGCCGTGAGTCAACTGCCAGCCCCCCAACCGTGAGTGAGCTGCCAGCACATCATGCTTGAGGGACTGAGCTGCCACCCCAAGAATCCATTTAGCCCACAATGTCCATACTAGCCCTCTGGAGACCAGTAGTCCCTGCAGGCAACAGCACCCATACCAGCTGTCCAGAAAGCCCCCCCCCCCACTGGCCACCAATATTGGAATTGGTGGAGAGGTGGAATATTGCGTCGGGGGACCAGACGGGTCCCACTTAGTCTAGTATATATTTATTTATTTATGTATCGCACCGATACATACATACAAAAAACAAATAATAATATTGCAATAACAACAATAATAGTCTATATGGTTCAGAGCTTATTTGAGGTTGTAGTCTTTAATAGGCTGTAGGGAAGAAGCTGTTTGTGAACCTGGACATTACAGTTTTCAGGCTCCTGCACCTTCTTTCCAATAGCAGGGGTGAGATGAGAGCTCAGATGTGGGTCTCTGATTGTCGCTGACTTTTTGCGACTCCAGTAAATCACTTTGATGGTGGGGAGGTCAGAGCCGGTGATGGACTGGCCAGTGTTCACCACTTTTTGCAGTTCATCCATAGAAACATAGAAAATAGGTGCAGGAGGAGGCCATTCGGCCCTTCGAGCCAGCACATCCATTCATTGTGATTATGGCTGATCGTCCCCTATTAATAACCCGTACCTGCCTTCTCCCCATATCCCTTGACTCCACTAACCCCTAGAGCTCTATCAAAATCCATCCAGTGACTTGGCCTCCACTGCCCTCTGTGGCAGGGTATTCCATAAATTCACAACTCTCTGGGTGAAAACGTTTTTTCTCACCTCAGTCGTAAATGACCTCCCCTTTATTCTAAGACTGTGGCCCCTGGTTCTGGACATTTTTCCTGCATCTAGCTTGTCCAGTCCTTTTATAATTTTATATTTTTCTATAAGATGCCCCCTCATCCTTCTAAACTCCAGTGAATATAAGCCTAGTCTTTTCAATCTTCCCTCATATGACAGTCCCGCCATCCCAGGGATCAATCTCGTAAACCTACGCTGCACTGCCTCAATCACAAGGATGTCCTTCTTCAAATTAGGAGACTAAAACTGTACATAATACTCCAGATGTGGTCTCACCAGAGCCCTATACAACTGCAGAAGAACCTCTTTACTCCTACAGTATACTGAAATCCTCTTGTTATGAAGGCCAACATTCCATTAGCTTTCTTCACTGCCTGCTGTACCTGTAAGCCAACTTTCAGTGACCGGTGTACAAGGATGCCCAGGTCTCGCTGCACCTCCCCCTTAATTAACCCGACCCCATTGAGATAATAATCTGCCCCCTTGTTTTTGCCGCCAAAGTGGATAACCTCACATTTATCTATATTATACTGCATCTGCCACGCATCTGCCCACTCACTCCACCTGTCCAGGTCACCCTGCAACCTCCTAACATCCTCTTCACAGTTCACACTGCCACCCAGCCTTGTGTCATCCGCAAGCTTGCTAGTGTTGTTCCTAATTCCCTCTTCCAAATCATAAGTATATATGGTAAACAGTTGCGGCCCCAACACCGAGCCTTGTGGCACTCCACTCGCCACTGCCTGCCATTCTGAAAAGGACGCGTTCACTCCTACTCTTTGCTTCCGGTCTGCCAACCAATTTTCTATCCACGTCAACACCCTACCCCCAACACCATGTGCTCTAATTTTAGTCACCAGTCTCCCGTGCGGGACCTTATCAAAGGCTTTCTGAAAGTCTAGATACACTACATCCACTGGCTCCCCTTCATCCATTTTACTTGTCACTTCCTCAAAAAATTCCAGAAGATTAGTCAAGCATGATTTCCCTTTCATAAATCCATGTTGACTTGGACTAACCCTTTTACTGCTATCCAAATGCCCCATTATTACCTCTTTAATAATTGACTCCAGCATCTTTCCCATCACCGGTCAGGCTAACTGGTCTGTAATTCCCCGTTTTCTCTCTCGCTCCTTTCTTGAAAAGTGGGATAACATTAGCTATCCTCCAATCCACAGGAACTGATCCTGAATCTATTGAACATTGGAAAATGATCACCAATGTGTCCACTATTTCTAGAGCCACCTCCCTGAGGACCCTGGGATGCAGACCATCAGGTCCAGGGGATTTATCATCCTTCAGTCCCATTAGCCTACCCAATACTATTTCTCGCCTTATGAAAATTTCTTTCAGTTCCTCCACCCCATTAGATCCTCTGTCCTCCAGTACATCTGGGAGATTGTTTGTGTCTTCCTTAGTGAAGACAGATCCGAAGCACCTATGAGAGAGAAGCGAGTGTCACCAAACTTCTGAATTCTCTGGGGTGGAACCCTCTCCAAGACAGACGTGAAGCTCACCGTTTGACCTGTTTTTACAAAATGTTAAATGATCAGCTCGACATAGATTACAAGACCTACACCAAACCCAAACTAATTAGGAGCAGACGAGGGCATTCGATCCAATTTGTGATCCCAGCTACAAAGACATGTATACAGCAATTCGTTCTTCCCCCGCACAATTAAAGCATGGAATAATCTCCACCCAACTATAGTTACCCAACCAGATGCAACTAAATTTAAAGTAGCACTTTCTTCCCAATAACCTTTTCTGGCTTAAGCCCTCCCTTCACCACCTGCAGTTTAAATTCCATTTGGAATATTTTGGAGGACCAAGAAACCAAGAACCAAGAACCTATTCAGCTTTTCTGCCATTTCCTTGTTGCCCATAATAATTTCACCCGTGTCTACTTGCGCAAAAACGATACACGATAGCGCTATGATTTTTCGGCAGCTTACTCACCATTCTCATGTGCTACAGGTGCAACAAGTTTTGTCCGGTCGATGGTATATTTTAAGGTTTACAATAAGGTTTACAAATCTTTAAAAAATGCGCATGTGCTGACTGGTCTCCTCTCCTGTTAGTCACCGCCACAGCCGGGCTGGCGATGCCTCTTCCTGCACCATCGCCACACTGATTGGTCACATCCACTGTCAGTCACCGGCGGCGCCCGCCTCACCCGGTGTTGCTTGGCGCCTCAGTCGGACAGCGGTGACCAGAGGGGATGGTCACAGTTGCGGGAGGGCACGGCCACAGCCACAGCTGCAGCCACCGGAGGACGCTGTCTGGAGCGAGAAGAGGGAGAGGTGAAGGAGGGATTGGGGTAGGGTATCAGGAGAGGGGAAAGAAGAGGGAGGGTGAAGAGCAGGGGGGAGGGATTGTTGGGGAAGGAGGGGGAATAGAGGGAGAGGAGGGGGCAGTGGGGAGGTAGGGAGTGGAGAATAAAGGGACAGGAGGGCAGTGGGGCAGGTCAAGTGGGATAGTGGTGAGGATAGGGGAGGTGAGGAGTGGGGGAATACTAAGTAGGGAGGGGAGAGGAAGAAGGGAGGGTGTGGCTGAAGGTAGGGGAAAGGAGAGGGAGGGATTGGGGAGGGGAGGAGGGGAGGGGAAAAGAAGAGAGAGGATGAAGAGGAGGGGGAGGGAGTGCTGGGGGATGAGGGGAAATGAGCCGTGCCTGTGCAGTTTGGGGCTATGGGTGAGTGGTGGAATATTGCGTTGGGGAACGGGTTGCGTCGGGGGACCAGGCCTCCCATGTGACAGGGACCCAACGGGTCCCACTTAGTCTAGTTAAGGATAATCCCACGAGATGTTATAAATACGAGAGAGAGGGTAACGAGAGAGAGTGGGATCCCTCAGGAATGAAAGCGCTCACCTATGTGTGGAGCCACAGGAGATGGGCAACGTCCTCAATGAGTATGTATTTACTGAGGAGAAAGACAGGGGGACATAGGAACTTGGGGCAGTCAATGGCAGTGTCTTGAGAGCAGTCAGTGTTACGGTCAAAGATATGCTGAAGGTACTATCATGTATGAAGGTAGACAAATCTCCAGGGCCTGACCAGATATATCCGAGGACATTGTGGGAAACTGAACAGAAATTGCAGGATCCCTGGTTGAAATTTACGAGTCATCTATAAATACAGGAGAGGTGCTGGCAGACTGGAGGGTGGAAAATGTTGTGCCTCTATTCAAGAAGGGTTGCAGGGAAAATGCTGGGAACTATAGGTCAGTGAGCTTAACATCTGTAGTTGGAAAGTCATTTGAGGGTATTCTGAGGGATAGAATATACGGGCATTTAGTCAGACAAGGGCTGATTTGGAATAGTCAGCATGGTTTAGTACGTGGGAGGTCGTGTCTCACAAATCTGATTGAGATTTTTGAAGACGTGACCAAAAAGTTTGATGAGGGCAGAGCTGTAGATGCATACATGGACTTCAGTAAAGCATTCGACAAGGTTCTGCATGGTAGGCTGCTCTGGAAGGGTAGATCGCATGGGATGCAAGAAGAGATAGCTGAATGGATTAAAAATTGGCTTCATGGAGGGAAGCTGAAGGTGATGGTGGTAGGTTACTTCTTGGACTGGAGGCCTGTGACTAGTGGTGTGCCACATGGTTCTGTGCAGGGCCCATTACTTTGTCATCTATATCAATGATTTGGATGAGAACATACATGGCAAGATTTTTTGATGATGATACAAAAGTGGGTGGTTTTGCAGAGAGTGAAGATGGTTGTGAAAAATTGCAGCCGGATCCTGATAGATTGGTCAGGTGGGTGTAGGAATGGTTGATGGAATTTAATGCAAAGAAGTACCCCAGAACATTGAGCTGCCAGTCCTGCCCCTCTCTTCACCAGGTTTCAGTAATGGCTACAATGTCCCAGTCACGTGTACCTTTCCACGTCCAAAGCTCACCTGCCTTGCCCATCAGGCCCCTTGCATTAAAATACATGCAGTTTAAACCAACCCTCCTTCCTTGCACTCCGCCTTTCTCTTATCTATTCTGTCCATTAAACATTCTCTCACCAAAGTGCTTTTGGCACATTGGCCTTCATCAGTAAGAATATTGAGTATAGAAGTTGGGAGCTTGTGTTGCAGTTGTATTAGAAGTTGGTGAGGTCGCATTTAGAATATTGTGTCCAGTTCTGGGCACCATGTTATAGGGAAACAGTTGTCCAGCTGGAAAGGGGCACAGAAAAGATTTACGATGATGTTGCCAGGACTAGAGGGTGTGAGCTATAGGGAGAGGTTGAGTAGGCTGGGACTCTATTCCTTGGAGCGCAGGAGGATGAGGGGTGATCTTATAGAGGTGTATAAAATCATCAGAGGAATAGATCGGGTAGATGCACAGAGTCTCTTGCTCAGATTCTCTTGCTCAGAGTAGGGGTATCAAGGACCAGAGGACATAGGCTTAAGGTGAAGGGGAAAAGTTTTAATAGGAATCTGAGGGGTCACATTTTCACACAAAGGGTGGTGGGTGTATGGAACAAGCTGCCAGAGGAGGTAGCTGAGGCTGGGACTATCCCAACATTTAAGAAACAGTTAGACAGATACATGGATTAGTAAGTATGCAGATGATACTAAGATAGGTGGGGTTGTGGATAATGAAGTAGATTTTCAAAGTCTACAGAGAGATTTATGCCAGTTGGAAGAGTGGACTGAAAGATGGCAGATGGAGTTTAATGCTGATAAGTGTGAGGTGCTACATCTTGGCAGGACAAATCAAAATAGGACGTACATGGTAAATGGTAGGGAATTGAAGAATGCAGGTGAACAGAGGGATCTGGGAATAACTGTGCACAGTTCCCTGAAAGTGGAATCTCATGTAGATAGGGTGGTAAAGAAAGCTTTTGGTGTGCTGGCCTTTATAAATCAGAGCATTGAGTATAGAAGTTGGGATGTAATGTTAAAATTGTACAAGGCATTGGTGAGGCCAATTCTGGAGCATGGGGTACAATTTTGGTCGCCTAATTATAGGAAGGATGTCAACAAAATAGAGAGAGTACAGAGGAGATTTACTAGAACGTTGCCTGGGTTTCAGCAACTAAGTTACAGAGAAAGGTTGAACAAGTTAGGGCTTTATTCTTTGGAGCACAGAAGGTTAAGGGGGGACTTGATAGAGGTCTTTAAAATGATGAGAGGGATAGACAGAGTTGACGTGGATAAGCTTTTCCCACTGAGAGTAGGGAAGATTCAAACAAGGGGACATGACTTGAGAATTAAGGGACAGAAGTTTAGGGGTAACATGAGGGGGAACTTCTTTACTCAGAGAGTGGTGGCTGTGTGGAATGAGCTTCCAGTGAAGGTGGTGGAGGCAGGTTCGTTTTTATCATTTAAAAATAAATTGGATAGTTATATGGACGGGAAAGGAATGGAGGTTATGGTCTGAGCGCAGGTATATGGGACTAGGGGAGAATACGTGTTCGGCACGGACTAGAAGGGTCGAGATGGCCTGTTTCCGTGCTGTAATTGTTATATGGTTATATGGTTATGGAAAGGACAGGTTTAGAGGGATATGGACCAAGCGCAGGTAAGTGGGACTAGAGTAGCTGGGACATGTTGGCCGGTGTGGGCAAGTTGGGCCGAAGGGCCTGTTTCCACACTGTATCACTCTATGACTATCCTCGTCATAGAGTCTCCTCTTCAAAAAACTCTGTCAAATCCGTGCGACATGGCTTCCCACACAGAAAGCCACACATACTATCCATCCATCCGAATGCTGATGGATTCTGGCCGTCCCAGTAACTTCCCCACGACTGAGTTCAGCCTGCAGTTCCTTGGCTTGTCCCTGCTGCCTTTCTTAAACAGCGCTGCAACTTACACCATTGGTGGCCGCACTGTTCCGGCATCTCACCCGGCACAGCTACCGGCCGTCTCCTCCCTTGTTTCCAACACAGAGGATACACGTGTGCAGGGCCTGTGGAAGCGCAGACAGGTTGTGGTGAGTGATGCAGGGTATTGTGAGACCGTGTCTGGGGCAGACTGAGAGGCGAGCAGTTCGGGGAGGGTTTACTGGGGCAACCTGGGTTCTGTGGCATGGTCAAGCTGGAATTGTGCAGTGATAGAGAGGTGAGGGATGTACAGAGAGCTCAACAGGGTGGAGTGGGCAAAGTACTGTGGAACCCTTGCTGTTGGTTTCAAAACCAGAGATTTCTCAGCATTTGAAACTCTTGCTCAAACAAGAATGAATATTTGTACGTCAACACGGGTAGATTCTTGATAAGCAGGAGGGTGAAGGACATCCCAAACAGTCTCAGCGCCAATCTTTGGATCTTTTCTACGTAGCTGTAACATGATATTCTGCTCTCTGGTATGCTTCACTTTCCACCACCTGTTGCTCTTCTGTGTGGCTAGATTGTACTCATGTACTGGAAACACACACACACACACACACACACACACACACACACACACACACACACACACCACATTCACACACACACACCACACACACACCACACACACACCACATACACACACACACACACACACACACACACACACACACACACACACACACACACACACACACACACACACACACAGTGTTTCACTGTATCTCGGGACACGTGACAATAGTAAACCAACACCAAGGCTCAGATTGCTAGAATGGAATTTGACCTTTCAACGAAAGATGGAAATTAGGAGTACGTGCTCGCTATACCAGCGGAACAGGTTCCCCCGCAACTGTGGCCAAAGATCTTATAGCGGCCACGGAATGAGAGAGAGAGAGAGAGGGCGAGAGGGAGAGGGAGAGGGAGAGGGAGAAGGAGAAGGAGAGGGAGAGACAGAGAGGGAGGGAGGGAGGGAGGGAGAAGGAGAATGAGAGGAGGAGGGGGAAGGAGCGAGAGAGAGAAAGAGATAGAGAGAGAGGCTGGGCTTGTATTCACTGGAATTTAGGATGAGAGGGTATCTCATAGAAGCATATAAAATTCTTAAAGGATTAGACAGGCTAGATGAAGGAAAAATCCCGGTGTTGGGGGAATCCAGAAACATAGGTCACAATTTAAGAATAAGGGGGAGGCAATTTAGGACTGAAATGAGGAAAAACGTCTTCATCCCATGAGTTGTGAATCTGTGGAATTATTTGCCACCGAAGGCAGTGGAGGCCAATTCCCTGGATGTTTTCACGAGAGTGTTAGATTTAGCTCTTGGGGGATAAAGGAATCAAGGGATATGGGGAGAACGCAGGAACGAGGCACTGATTTTAGATGATCAGCCATGATCATATTGAATGGTTGAATGACCTACTCCTTATTGAAGGGCCGAATGACCTACTCCTGCTTTTCTATGTTTCTACGCTTCTACAGTACAGTCACACTAATCGGTAGCAAGGAAGACAGACATAATGCTAGCATTTATTTCAAGAGCACGAGAATACAAAAACGGGTACAAAGAATGTAAGGCGCTGGGCCCAGGGCAGCCATACAACAGTCGCTTGTCTTTTTGTTTTGTTTTCACTTTTAATTTCATGTTTTTGTGTACCGTGTGTGTTGTGACTGTTCAGCAGATCAATTTCCCTCCGGGGATGAAGAAAGTTTTTATCGTATCATATTGTAAGCTGAGGCTCTAAAAGACGCTGGTCAGGTCGCATTTGAAGTATTGTGAACAATTTTGGGCACCATATCAGGAAATGTGTGCAGAGGAGGTTCACTAGAAGTACAGTCACGCACCGTGCCCCATTACAGTACAGTCACACAGCAACAGAAAATGTAGAATACATCATTGTTAGTCAGGGGAAGATGACTACGAAGCATATAGAGATAAAATGTAATCAGACTAGTTGGACAACTAGGGTGGGGGAGGGAAGGAGAAAATGGGAAAGCAAGGGTTACTTGAACTTAGAGAAGTCAATGTTCAGACCGCTGGGATGCAAGCTACCAAGCAAAATATGAAGTGCTGTTCCTCCAGTTTGTGTTGGGCCTCACTCTGACAATGAGGAGACCCAGGACAGAAAGGACTGATTGGGAATGGAGGGGGAGTTGAAGTACTGAGCCACCGGGTGATCAGGTAGGTTAATATGGACTGAGTGGAGGTGTTCAGCAAGTTTGAGCCTGCGCTTGGTCTAGCCGATGTAGAGAAGTTGACACCTGGAACAGCGGATACAGTAGATGAGGTTGGAGGAGGAGCAAGTGAACTTCTGCCTCGCCTGGAAAGACTGTTTTGGTCCTTGGATGGAGTCGAGGGGGGAGGTAAAGGGACAGGTGTTGCATCTCCAGCGGTTGCAGGGGAAAGTACCTGGGGAGGGGTGGTTTGGGTGGGAAGGGACGAGTTGACCGAGGAGTTGAGGAGGGAACAGTCTCTGCGGAAAGCAGAAAGGGATGGAGATGGGAAGATGTGGCCAGTAGTGGGATCCCGTTGGAGGTGGAGAAAATGTTGGAGGATTATATGTTGTATGTGATGGCTGATGGGGTGGAAGGTGAGGACAAGGGGGACTCTGTCCTTGTTACGAATGGGGGAAGGGGGAGCAAGAGCGGATCTGCGAGATATCGAGATGACCCTAGTGAGAGTCTCATCTATAATGGAAGAGGGGAACCCCCGTTTCCTAAAGAATGAGGACATCTCCGATTTACTGGTTTGGAACATCTCATCCTGGGCGCAGATGCGGCATAGACGGAGGAATTGGGAATAGGTCTTTAATATATACTATATATACTATATATACTAGACCAAGTGCAGACCCGTTGGGTCTGTTCCCCCAACGTGCGGTTGTGAAGGGGGGGGAGGCGGCATGCAGCTTCACACACACTAACTATCCCCACCCCCCCCCCCGCACTCACGCTAATTACCCCCCTTGATATATTAATATTATTAATTTGGAGGGGAGAGAGAGAGGGGGAAGGGGGAGGAGAGAGGGGGGAGAGGAGAGAGGGGGGGAGGGGAGAGGGAGGGGGGGAGGGGTAAGTGGGAGGGGAGAGGAGGAGGGGGGAGAGGAGAGGGGGGAGAGGAGAGGGGGAGAGAGACAAGGCGGGAGAGCCTCCAGAGAGGGGGGAGAGATGAGAGGGGGGAGAGATGAGAGGGGGACAGAGATGGACGAGGGGGGGCGGAGAGGAGGAGGGGGGGAGTGAGAGAGGAGAGCGAGGGGGGACGAGAGCGAGAGGGGGGGGTGAACCGAGAGGAGGGGGGGGAGAGGAGAGAGGGGGAGAGAGGAGGGGGAGAGAGGTTAGAGGTGCGCGGAGAGTAGTCATTTGGGAGAGAGGAGAGGGGGGCTGGAGAGAGGGGAGGGGGGGGGGGTAGAGAGGAGGAGAGGGGGCTGGGGAGAGAGAGAACGAGGGAGGGGAGAAGAAGGAGAGGGTATGGTGAGGGAAGGAGAGGGAGGGGAGAGACGAGAGAAACGAAAGGAGAGGAGGGGAGAGAGGACGAGGGGGGATAGCAGAGAGGAGAGGGGGGAGAGGAGAGAGGGGGGGAGAGGAAGAGGGGGGGAGAGGAGAGGAGGGGGGGAGAGGGGGGGGAGAGAGGAGAGGGGGGAGAGAGGAGAGGGGGGGAGAGGAGAGGAGAGGGGGGGAGAGAGGGAGAGGGGGAGCGAGGAGAGGGAGGGGAGAAGGAGAGGAGGGAGAAGGGAAAGGAGAGGAGAGGGAGAGAGGAGAGGAGGGGGGGGAGAGGCGGAGGAGAGGGGGGAGAGAGGAGAGGGAGGGGAGAAGAGGGAGGAAAGTGAACGAGGGAGGGGAGAGGAGAGGGATGGGGGAGAGGAGGGGGACGAGGAGAGAGAGGGGGGAGAGGATAGAGGGGGGTAGGAGAGGAGAGGGCGGGAGAGAGGAGAGGGGGGGAGAGAGGAGAGGGGAGGGGAGAGGAGAGGAGAGGGGGGCGGAGGAGAGAGGAGAGGGGGGGAGAGAGGAGAGGAGAGGGGGGGAGAGAGGAGAGGGAGGGGGAGAGAGGAGAGGGGGGAGAGAGGAGAGGGGGGGTAGAGAGGAGAGGGAGGGGAGAGAGGAGAGGGAGGGGATGAGAGGAGAGGGGGGGAGAGAGGAGAGGGAGGGAGAGAGGAGAGGGGGGAGAGAGGAAGAGGGGGGGAGAGAGGAGAGGGGGGGAGAGAGGAGAGGAGAGAGGGGGGGGGAGAGGAGAGGGGGAGAGAGGAGAGGGGGGGAGAGAGGAGAGGGGGGGGAGAGGAGAGGGAGGGGATAGAGAGGAGAGGGAGGGGAGAGAGAGAGGGGGGGGAGAGAGGAGAGGGGGGGGAGAGAGGAGAACGGGGGAGGAGAGGGAGAGGGAGGGCGAGAGAGGAGAGGGAGGGGAGAGAGGAGAGGGGGGGAGAGAGGAGAGGGGGGGGAGAGAGGAGAGGGGGGGGAGAGAGGAGAGGGGGGGAGAGAGGAGAGGGGGGAAAGAGAGGAGAGGGGGGGGGAGAGAGGGGGGGGGGGGGAGGGCCACATCTAACTCCCTCTTAAATATAGCCAATGAACTGGCCTCAACTATCTTCTGTGGCAGAGAATTCCACAGATTCACCACTCTCCGTGTGAAAAATGTTTTTCTCATCTCGGTCCTAAAGACTTCCCCCTTATCCTTAAACTGTGACCCCTTGTTCTGGACTTCCCCAACATCGGGAACAATCTTCCTGCATCTAGCCTGTCCAACCCCTTAAGAATTTTGTAAGTTTCTATAAGATCCCCCCTCAATCTTCTAAATTCTAGCGAGTACAAGCCGAGTCTATCCAGTCTTTCTTCATATGAAAGTCCTGACATCCCAGGAATCAGTCTGGTGAACCTTCTCTGTACTCCCTCTACAGCAAGAATGCCTTTCCTAAGATTCGTCAGACATGATTTACCTTTCATAAATCCATCTTGACTTTGTCCAATGATTTCACCACTTTCCAAATGTGCTGCTATCCCATCTTTAATAACTGACTCTAGCATTTTCCCCACTACCGATGTTAGACTAACTGGTCCGTAATTCCCCATTTTCTCTCTCCCTCCCTTTTTAAAAAGTGGGATTACATGAGCTACCCTCCAATCCTCAGGAACTACTCCAGAATCTAAAGAGTTTTGAAAAATTATCACTAATGCATCCACTATTTCTGGGGCTACTTCCTTAAGTGTTCTGGGATGCAGCATATCTGGCCCTGGGGATTTATTGGCCTTTAATCCATTCAATTTACCTAACACCACTTCCCGGCTAACCTAGATTTCACTCAGTTCCTCCATCTCATTTGACCCCCGGTCCCCTGCTATTTCCGGCAGATTATTTGTGAAGACAGAACCAAAGTAGTTATTCAATTGGTCTGCCATGTCCTTGTACCCCATGATCAATTCACCTGTTTCTGACTGCAAGGGACCTACATTTGTTTTAACTAATCTTTTTCTCTTCACATATCTATAAAAACTTTTGCAGTCAGTTTTTATGTTCCCTGCCAGTTTTCTTTCATAATCTATTTCCCCTTTCCTAATTAAGCCCTTTGTCCTCCGCTGGACTCTGAATTTCTCCCAGTCCTCTGGTAGGCTGCTTTTTCTGGCTAATTGGTGCGCTTCATCTTTTGTTTTGATACTATCCCTGATTTCCCTTGTTATCCACGGATGCACTACCTTCCCTGATTTATTATTTTGCCAAACTGGGATGAACAATTGTTGTAGTTCATCCATGCAGTCTTTAAATGCCCTCCATTGCATATCCACCGTCAACTCTTTAAGAATCAATTGCCAGTCTATCTTGGCCAATTGAATGAATGAATGAATGAATGAATGAATGATATCTTTTATTTCGATCGATTAAAAAAAAGAAGAAAAGAAAAGATGAAAATGAATAAATAAAAGGAAAATTATATATATACATGTATATATACATAAATACATACACACATATACATATATACATACATACATATACACATATACACACATACACATATACATAACATATATGTACATACATAAATTAAAAAATCAAAAGCCAATTTCAACATAATACACATTAGACTCGTTCGAAAAGGGATAGGAAGAAGCCTATGCTTGTCAAGTCCTACCCCCATTCTTCACCATTAACAAATGCAAAATTCAATAAAATAAACTAAACAGACAATTCAAATAAAACTACTCCAATCAAGCTATTAAGAAAAAAAGAACAAAAAAAGAAAAGAACAAAAAGAACAAGCACCATTAACATCTGTGAGATTTACATTCTCCTTCCTCATTACTGTACTTTTCAAAGATATATCTTTTGTACATTTTTTTAAATTGCATTATATTCATACTTTGTTTAATCGTTTCGCCAAGACCATTCCACAAAACCACCCCACAAATGGAAATACACATACTTTTTAAATTGGTCCGAGCATAATGCTTTCAAGTTTAGTTTCCCTCTAAAGTTATAACCCCCCTCTCTGTCTTTGAACAGTTTTTGTATGTTTTCAGGTAGCAGTTTATTTTTTGCTTTATAAATTATTTGTGCAGTCTTAAATTCTACCAGATCCTTAATCTTTAAGGTGTGTAATTTTAAATACAGTATATTGGTGTGTTCATGATATCCTACATTGTTTACTATACGAATAGCTCTTTTTTGTAGTGTGCTTAGTGATTGTAAGGTGGTTTTGTAGGTGTTGCCCCATACTTCCACACAGTAATTTAAATACGGTAACACAAGTGAGCTGTACAGAATATACAGTGCTCTCTCATTCAAAACATGCCTTGCTTTCCCCATCACTCCAATACTCCGTGCTACTTTTGCTCTCACATGTTTTATATGGGGTTTCCAGCAGATTTTGTGATCAAGAATCACACCCAGAAATTTATTTTCATACACTCTTTCTATTTCAACATTATTTATCATTACTTTTACTTGTGTATTTATTTTGCGTTTTCCAAACAGCATAAATTTGGTTTTGTTTAAATTTAATGATAATTTATTCAAATAAAACCATGTTTTTAGTTTACTCATTTCTGCTGTGACCACCTCCAATTCACGTCTCATACCCTCAAAGTTACCTTTCTTTAAATTCAGGACCCTTGTTTCTGAATTAACAATGTCACTCTCCATCCTAATGAAGAACAACCATATTATGGTCACTCTTGCCCAGGGGGGCACGTACAACAAGACTGCTAACTAACCCTTCCTCATTACTCAATATCCAGTCTAGAATAGCCTGCTCTCTCGTTGGTTCCTCTACATGTTGGTTTAGAAAAACTATCCCGCATACATTCCAAGAAATCCTCTTCCTCAGCACCCCTGCCAATTTGATTCACCCAATCTATATGTAGATTGAAGTCACCCATTATAACTGTTTTACCTTTGTTGCACGCATTTCTAATTTCCTGTTTGATGCCATCCCCAACTTCACTACTACTGTTAGGTGGCCTGTACACAACACCCACTAGTGTTTTCTGCCCCTTAGTGTTTCGCAGCTCTACCCATATCGATTCCACATCCTCCAAGCTAATGTCCTTCCTTTCTATTGCGTTAAACTCCTCTCTAACCAGCAACGCTACCCCACTTCCTTTGCAAAGTGCTTTGAGCGGCTGATCTTGGCTCACCTCAAAGCCAGCCTCCCCCCCACACTGGACCCCCATTAGTTTGCCTACAGGTTGTCCAGGTCTACAGAGGACGCCATATCGGCGGCCCTACACTCTGCCCTGACCCACCTGGACAGCAACAACACCTACATCAGGATGCTGTTCATTGATTTCAGCTCTGCCTTTAACACTGTCATCCCCGCCAGCTTGATCACCAAACTCAGCGGACTTGGCATCTCCACCTCCCTCTGCAATTGGACACTGGATTTCCTCACCAACAGACCACAGTCTGTTAGGGTCAACAACCTCACCTCCTCCACTATAACACTGAACACAGGCGTGCCACAGGGCTGTGTGCTCAGCCCTCTCCTCTACTCCCTCTTCACCCATGACTGCATCCCTAAGAATGGCTCCAAAGCCATCATTAAATTTGCCGACGACACCACGGTGGTAGTACTGATCAGTGACAACGACGAGTCAGCCTACAGGGATGAGGTCCAGCACCTGACAACCTGGTGTGCCAACAATAACCTCGTCCTCAACTCCAAGAAGACGAAGGAAATTATTGTTGACTTCAGGAAGATCAGAGGGGGCAGACATACCCCCATCCATATATACGGGACTGAGGTGGAGCGCGTCTCCAACTACAAATTCCTCGGGGTACACATCTCGGAGTATCTGTCCTGGTCCCTCAACACCTCCAAGCTGATCAAAAAGGCGCAGCAGCGCCTTTACTTCCTGAGGAGGCTCAAGAAAGCTCACCTGTCCCCCCAGATCCTGACCAACTTTAACCGCTGTACCATCGAAAGCATCCTGACCACCTGCTTCACGGTATGGTACAGCAGTTGCACCATAGCGGACAGGAAGGCACCACAACGGGTGGTGAAAACTGCTCAGTACATCATCGGTGCCCCGCTCCCTGCCATGGATGCCCTCCACCGAAAACGGTGTCTGAGACGGGCCGGGAAGATCATCAAAGACCCCTACCACCCCAACCATGGACTGTTTGCCCTCCTCCCATCAGGGAGGCGGTACAGGAGCCTCAGGTCTCGTACTAGTAGGATGAGGAACAGCTTCTACAACAACACTATCACATTGCTGAACTCGGAGTCCCGCCGATAGATTTCTCCAGTCTCTCCGTCCACATTGTTTGCTTATTCTGTGTTTTTATTTCTATATTGCACTATTACTACGGACTGACGCTAAACTGCATTTCGTTGTACCCATACTTGTATTTGTGCAATGACATTAAAGTTGAATTGAATTGAATTGAATTTCCTTTCTGTCTATCCCTCCTGAATATTGAATATCCCTGGATGTTCAGCTCCCAGCCTTGGTCACCCTGGAGCCATGTCTCCGTGACCCCAACTATATCATATTCATTAATAGCTATCTGCACATTCAACTCATCCATCTTATTACGAATGCTCCTTGCATTGAGACACAAAGCCTTCAGGCTTGTTTTTACAACACTCTTACCCCTTTTACAATTATGTTGAAAAGTGGCCCTTTTTGATTTTTGCCTTGGATTTGTCTGCCTGCCACTTTTACTTTTCACCTTGCTACCTGTTGCTTCTACCCTCATTTTACACCCCTCTGTCTCTCTGCTCATGCTCCCATCCCCCTGCCACATTAGTTTAAATCCTCCCCGACAGCACTAGCAAACACTCCCCCAAGGACATTGGTTCCATTCCAGCTCAGGTGCAGACCGTACTGTTTGTAATGGTCTCACCTCCCCCAGAACTGGTTCCAATGCCCTAGAAATTTGAATCCCTCCCCCTTGCACCATTTTTCAAGCCACGTATTCATCTGCAATATCCTCCTATTTCTACTCTGACTAACCCGTGGCACTGGTAGTACAGTCACACAGCAACAGAAAATGTAGAATACATAATTATTAGTCAGGGGAAGTTGACTACGAAGCATATAGAGATGAAATGTAATCAAGGGGACAGTCAGACTAGTTGGAGAACTAGGATGGGGGAGGGATGGAGAAAATAGGAAAGCAAGGGTTACTTGAACTTAAAGAAGTCAATGTTCAGACCGCTGGGATGCAAGCTACCAAACGAAATAGGAGGTGCTGTTCCTCCAGTTTACGCTGGCATCACTCTGACAATGGAGGAGGCCCAGGACAGAAAGGTCAGTGTGGGAATGGGAGGGGGAGTTAAAGTGTTGAGCAACTGAGAGATCTTGTAGGTTAAGGTGGACTGAGCGAAGGTGTTCAGCGAAACAATCATCGAGCCTGCTCTTGGTCTCGCCAATATATAGGAGTCCACACCTGGAACAGTGGATGCAGTAGATGAGGTTGGAGGAGGTGCAAGTGAACCTGTGCCTCACCTGAAAGGACTATCGGGGTCCTTGGACTGAGTCGAGGGGGAGGTATAGGGACAGGTGTTGCATCTGCTGCAATTGTAGGAGAAAGTAGACAGTAGACAATAGGTGCAGGAGCAGGCCATTCGGCCCTTTGAGCCAGCATCGCCATTCAATGTGATCATGGCTGATCATCCACAATCAGTACCCCGTTCCTGCCTTCTCCCCATATCCCTTGACTCTGGTATCTTTAAGAGCTATATCTAACTCTCTCTTGAAAGTATCCAGAGAATCCACTGCCCTCTGAGGCAGAGAATTCCACAGATTCACAACACTGTGTGAAAAAGTGTTTCCTCATCTCCGTTCTAAATGGTTTACCCCTTATTCTTAATCTGTGGCCCCTGGGAAGGGGGTGGTTTGGGTGGGAAGGGACGAGTTAACCAGGTCGTCTGTGCCCGCTGAAGGCCCTGGCAGACACCAGCTCCTTTATTCACTGCTCTCTGTAGCCTGGAAAGGCGCCAGGCATGTTCATACGTTGCTGTGGGAACGGCCCGGGAACAAGGGTCAGCTGACGGTGGTGGAGCCGTGTTTGGTTTTCAGGGCGGGGGCAGCTGGGCTGTGGGAGCGGCGTTGATAGGACAGGATTTAGTGAACAACACGTCTCACCCTACAGTCGACACACACACTGAAACCCAAAGATCTTTGCTGAAACCTGCCCCACACACACCTGTTACACGAACAAGCAATACACTACAATCCCACAATCCACACTACAATCACCACACTACAGTCACCACACTACAGTCACCACACTACAGTCCCGCAATCCACACACTACAATCCACACTACAGTCACCACACTACAATCCCGCAATCCCACGGTCGCGGGTGTGTATTTCGAGGTGAGGGCGGGTCCAGGCCACGGACAGGAAGCACAGCGGCGGCTACACGGAGACGTTACCGGGAGCGGCAGAATCGTAGACCGGGAAGGGGAGCGGAGCTGAGGAATCGCGGCCAGACCTGGATTCGGAGAAGCGGGAGCAGGAGATTGTGGAGCCGAGCTGGCCGCCCGATCAGGGAGGGGAGCGGAGCGGCACCGGTAACCGTCGCCCCGTCCCCGCCATGACCGACTCGGTTCGGCCCGGTCCCCAGCGGGAGAACAGCTATTTCCACAAGGTCGGTGGCCGGGAGCGGGATTGAAGGGTCGCCGTGTCGGGCTACCCTGCCCTGCCCTCCTCCACCCTTTATTCTTCAGCCCTGTCCCTGTCCCCCCCGCACCTGCCCCCCCCCACCCGTTCATCCCCCCCCCCCCCCCCGCACTGTACCTCGTCCCCAAGCACCTGCCCCCGCACCCTGCACACCGCACCTTCCCCACCTGGTCACCCCCCCGCAACTGTCGCTCGCACCTGTCCACCCCCGCACCTGTATCCCTGTCCCACGCACCTGTCCCCGTCCCACCGCATCTGCCATGTCCACCGCACCTGTCCCCCCAGACCTGCCACTCCGCACCATGTCCATGCACCTGCCCCCCAGCACCATTCCTGTCCCCCGCACATGTCACACCCCCCGCCCCACCCAGGCACCACTGTGCCCCCCCCCCCGCACCTGCCCCCCCGCACCTCCTGGCACCCCCCTCACCTCCGTACTGTACCTGTCCCCAGCACTGTGCCCCCCACCGCGCACCTGCCCCACCCCCCCTCGGCACATTATCCCCCCCCCCCCCCCCCGCACCTGTCCCTGTCCCCCGCACCTGTCCCTGTCCCACCACCCACAGCCCTTCATTCCGGCGGCCGTTCCGTGTTCTCCCAGTCGGGAGGACGTATCTGCGGATCTACCCGCGCCTGTCTCCGGGGCGAAGCTGTTACAGAGCGAGCTGGACTCAGAGTCACAGGATGTACAGCACGGGAAACGGTCCATTCGGCCCAACTGGTCCAGGCCGACCCAGTTGGTATTTGCCTGCATTTGGCCCACATCCAGCTAACGCTTCCTCTCAGTAGCTGCTCAAATGCCTTTAAAAGCCACAATTATATCAGCTTCCACGCCGTACCCTGGCACCTCATTCCCGGTACGTGCTAGAGCTTGAGTGAAACTCTTGCCCCTGAGCTCCCACCTAAATCCAGGTGGGTAAACTGCCTGCCATGTCTAACTGTCTTATGTGCACGTGTTACTCCAGATGTCCCTCACCCTGGGGCCACCCTCCGTCCCATCCAATGTCCCCCCACCGGTAACTTTGCCCGGTCTTTCCTTGGCTCCGAGCTCGGCCGGGCTGGCTGTGTCTGAGCTCCCGACTCCCTGTCAGACGAGGCCAGTACCCCGCCCGCCCGGGACAGCAAGGGCAGGGTTGTGTCACTGATACAAAACAATACCACCGCACCCATATTTGCAGCTCGAGTTTCAGGGAAATGAAAGCATAAATAAAGGCTGTGTTCTTAGCTCAGGACCTTCCTGCCAGGAATCTACTGGCCCGGGTGGAGGTAGACTGTTCTGCGCTCTCAGAGTCATGGAGTTCACTTAAGAGATACTGCGCGGAAGCAAGCACTTCAGCCCACCGAGCCCATGCCGACCAGCACTAACGCTATCCTATGGGGTCCTATTGCAGTTGTACAGAGCCCTGGTGAGACTGCACCTGGAGTATTGTGTGCAATTTTAGAAACAGAAAAATAAGTGCAGGAGTAGGCCATTTGGACCTTCGAGCCAGCGTCGCCATTCAATATGATCATAGCTGATCATCTAAAATCAGTACCCAGTTCCTGCTTCCCCCCCCACCCCCCCCCCCATATCCCTTGATTCCTTTCGCCCTAAGATCTAAATCTAACTCTCTTGAAACCATCCAGTGAATTGGCCTCCACTACCTTCTGTGGCAGAGAATTTCACAGATTGACATTTCACAAATTCAGATTTCACAAATGTTTTTTCCTCATCACAGTCCTATATTCTTAAACTGTGACCTCTGGTTCTGAACTACCCCAACAATGGGAACACATTTCCTGCATTGAGCCTGTTGAATCCCTTAAATGTATTGTGTCTCATCCTTCCAAATTCCAGTGAATACAAGCCCATTCGACCCATTCTTTCATCATGCCAGTCCCGCCACCCCGGGAATTAACCTGATGAACCTACGGTGCACTTCCTTAATAGCAATAATGTCCTTCCTCAAAATAGGAGACCAAAATCACACGTAGTACTGTGCGGTCTCACCAGGGCCCTGTACAACTGTAGGCAGACCTCCTTGCTTCTAAACTCAAATCCTCTTACAACGAAGCCCTTAGCTTTCTTCACTGCTTGCTGTACCTGCATGCTTACTTTCAGTGACTGATATACAAGGACACACAGGTCTCGTTGCACCTCCACTTTTCCTAACCTGACACCAGTCAGATAATAATCTGCCTTCCTGGTCTTGCCACCAAATTGGATAACCTCACAATTATCCACATTATACTGCATCTGCCATGCATCTACCCACTCACCCAACCTATCCAAGTCACACTGCACCTTGTAGCATCCTCATCGCAGCCCACACTGCCACCCAGCTTTGTGTTATCTGTAAACATGGAAATGTCACATTTAATTCCCTCATCTAAATCGTTAATATATATTGTAAATAACTGGGGTCCGTACACCAAGTCACTGCCTGCCATTCTGAAAAGGACCCGTTAATTCCTACTCTTTGCTTCCTGTCTGCCAACCAGTTCTGTATCCATGTCAATACCGTACCCCCAATACCATGTGCTCTAATTTTGCACACTGATCTATTTTGTGGGACCTTGTCAAGGCTTTTTGAAAGTTCAGACACTGGCTCTCCCTTATCCATTCTACTTGTTACATCTTCAAAAAATTGCAGAAGATTAGTCAAGCATGATTTCCCCTTCATAAATCCATGCTGACTTTGACCGATCCTGTCATTGCTTTCCAAATGTGTTGCTATAACATCTTTAAAACCCGACTCAAGCATCTTCCCCACTACTGATTTAAGGCTACACAAAAAAGCTGGAGAAACTCAGCGGGTGCAGCAGCATCTATGGAGCGAAGGAAATAGGCAACGTTTCGGGCCGAAACCCTTCTTCAGACGTTTCGGCCTGAAACGTTGCCTATTTCCTTCGCTCCATAGATGCTGCTGCACCCGCTGAGTTTCTCCAGATTTTTTGTGTACCTTCGATTTTCCAGCATCTGCAGTTCCTTCTTGAACACTGATTTAAGGCTAACTGGTCTCTAAATCCCCATTTTCTCTCCCTCCTTTCTTAAAAAGTGGAGTTACATTGGCTACCCTCCAGTCCACAGGAACTGATCCAAAGGTCGAGAGAACATTGGAAAATTATCACCAGTGCATCCACGATTCCTCCCCCCCCACCTTAAGCCCAATCCCCGTGGCTCCAGGCACCCCTATGGTGGGAACAGGCTCCGGCTGTCTACGCTGCCTGTCACCCCTAAGCCTCCTCCACTGCACGTTCAGCAGCCTGTCCCGTCCCTCCCCATAACAAAGGGGACTCCGTTGAACAAAGGGGAGTCAGTTGAACAAAGGGGACTATGGAGCTATGAGGGAGGAGCTGGCCAAAGTTGACTGGAAAGATACCCCAGCAGGGATGACAGTGGAACAAAAATGGCAGGTATTTCTGGGAATAATACAGAAGGTACAGGATCAGTTAATTCCAAAGAGGAAGAAAGATTCCAAGGGGAGTAAGGGGCGACCGTGGCTGACAAGGGAAGTCGGGGTCAGTAAAAATAAAAGAGAAGAAGTATAACGTAACAAAGATGAGCAGGAAACAAGAGGATTAGGTAATGTTTAAAGAGCAGCAGAAGATAACCAAAAGACAATACGGGGAGTAAAAATGAGGTACGAAGGTAAGCTTGCCAAGAATATAAAGGAGGATAGTAAAAGCTTCTTTAGGTATGTGAAGAGGAAAACATTAGTTAAGACCAAAGTTGGACCCTGGAAGACTGAAACAGGTGAATTTATTATGAGGAACAAGGAAATGGCAGACGAGTTGAACTTTGGATCTGTCTTCACTAAGGAAAACACAAACAATCTCCTGATGTACCAGTGGCCAGAGGATCTAGGGTAACGGAGGAACTGAAGGAAATTCCCATCAGGCAGGAAATGGTGTTGAATAGACTGATGGGACTGAAGGCTGATAAATCTCCAGGGCCTGATGGTCTGCATCGCAGGGTACTTAAGAAAGTGGCTCTAGAAATTGTGGACGCATTGTTGATCATTTTCCAATGTTCTATAGATTCAGGATCAGTTCCTGTGGATTGGAGGGTAGCTAATGTTATCCCACTTTTTAAGAAAGGCGGGAGAGAGAAAACGGGGAATTACAGACCAGTTAGCCTGACATCGGTGGTGGAGAAGATGCTGGAGTCAATTATAAAAGATGAAACAGCGGCGCATTTGGATAGCAGTAACAGGATCGGTCCGAGTCAGCATGGATTTACGAAGGGGAAATCATGCTTGACTAATCTTCTGGAATTTTTTGAGGCTGCAACTAGGAAAATGGACAAGGGAGAGCCAGTGGATGTAGTGTACCTGGACTTTCAGAAAGTATTTGATAAGGTCCCATATTAGTGGGCAAAATCAGGGCACATGGTATTGGGGGTAGAGTGGTGACATGGATAGAAAATTGGTTGGCAGACAGGAAACAAAGAGTAGGGATTAACGGGTCACTTTCAGAATGGCAGGCAGTGACTAGTGGGGTACCGCAAGGGTTGGTGCTGGGACTGCAGCTATTAATGATTTAGATGAAGGGATTACAAGTAACATTACCAAATTTGCAGATGACACAAAGCTGGGTGGCAGTGAACTGTGACGAGGATGCTATGAGAATGCAGGGTGACTTGGACAGGTTGGGGGAGTGGGTTTCCAGTTGCAGTTTACGTTGGTGGCAAAAACAGGAAGGAAGATTAATATCTAAATGGTGTCAAGTTGGGAAACGAGGAAGTACAACGGGATCTGGGGGTCCTTGTTAATCAGTCAATGAAAGTAAGCATGCAGGTACAACAGGCAGTGAAGCAAATTGCATGTTGGCCTTCATAACAAGAAGAGTTGAGTATAGGAGCAAGGAGGTCCTTCTGCAGTTGTACAAGGCCCGAGTGAGACCACACCTATTGTGTGGAGTTTTGCTCTCCAAATTTGAGGAAGGATATTCTTGCTATTGAGGGAGTGCAGTGTTGGTTCACAAGATTAATTCCCAGGATGGCAGGACCGTCATAATATGCTGAGAGAATGGAGCGGCTGGGTTTGTATACTCTGGAGTTTAGAAGGATGAAAGGGTATAATTGAAACATATGAGATTATTTAGGGTTTGGACACACTAGAGGCAGGAAACATGTTCCCGATGTTGGGGGAGTCCAGAGCTAGGGGCCACAGTTTAAGAATAAGGGGTAAGCCATTTAGAACGGAGACGAGGAAACACTTTTTCACACAGAGAGTTGTGAGTCTGTGGAATTCTCTGCCTCAGAGGGCGGTGGGGGCCGGTTCTCTGGAAACTTTCAAGAGAGAGCTAGATAGGGCTCTTAAAAATATGGGGAGAAGGCAGGAACGGGGTACTGATTGGGGATGATCAGCCATGATCACATTGAATGGCAGTGCTGGCTTGAAGGGTCGAATGGCCTACTCCTGCACCTATTGTCTATTGTCTAAGCCAACCCCACCGTGCCTGAAGCACACGCGCTGCCCACAACTGCACTCCATGATCCTACTGGCCCTGTGCACGTCCCTCGCCGTGGCCTCCCGTCCCGGCAGCTCTGGCAATCGTCATAGATTGCCTGTGGCCTTGTCGCAGGTGAGGGGGAGTGTGACCCCCCCCCTTCTATAATGCCCAGAGACCCTCTCACTTTGTCCCCTCACCCGGCTCGGTGTGGGAGGGGGAGGTGGTGACCCCCAGGTGTGGGGGAGTGTGACCTGTTGCTGACCCCACTGTAAGGCCTGGGACCTTCTCACTTTTCCCCACATCCGGCGGGGGGCAGGGGGGGGGGGGTCTATGCCCAAGATGGGCTGTGCCGGGGGTCAGGGTGGAAGTGGGGTTGGTGGGCTACTAACCATGCCGGTGTTCCACAGGGTTGCAACCCGTACGCACAGACTGGCCGCAGCAAGCTGCAGACTCATCGCGTCTCGCTCAATCAGCAAATCATCAAAGCCATGCGGCTCCGGGCCGGGGCAGAGAACCTGCTGCGGTAAGTTACACGCTCATGTGATGGGAGCAGAATCAGGCCATTTGGCCCATCAAACATACTCCCTCTCTATCTCTCCCTCCTAACCCCACTCTCCTGCCTTCTCCCCATAACTCCTGACACCTGTACTAATAAAAATCTGTCTATCGCCACCTGAAAAATAGCCACACACTTGGCCTCTACAGCCTTCTGTGGCAAAGAATTCCACAGATTCACCACCCTCTGACTAAAGAAATTCCTTGTGGCTAGTGGTGGGATCCCGTTGGAGGCGGCAAAAATGTCAGAGGATTGCGTGCTGGCTGTATGCGATGGCTGATTGGGTGAAAGGTGAGGATTATAGAGACTGTCTCTGTTGCGACTGGGCGAATGGGGAGCAAGAGCGGAGCTGCGGGATTAGGAGGAGATGCTAGTCAGGGCCTCACTTAGGGTAACCTAAAGAATGAGAGCATCTTCGATGTCCTGGTGTGGAACACCTCATCTTGGGCATAAGGGTGGCGTAGACAAAGGATTTGGAGTAGGGGATCGAGTCTTTGCAGGAAGCAGGGTAGGAAGTCTAGATAGCTGTGGGAGTCAATACTGTTTGGGAATTCTGCACCATCACTCCCAAGTCCCTTTGCATCTCTGATGTCTGAAATCTCTCCGCATTTTGAAAATGGTCTACGCCTTTATTCCTACTACCAAAATACATGACTCCACACTTTGCTACACAATATTCCAATTGCCACTTCTCTGCCCACTCTCCCAACTTGTCCAAGTCCTTCTGCAGAGTTCTTTCTTTCCCTAGACTACCTGCCCGTCCATCTATTTCATATCATCCGCAAACTTGGCCACAAAACCTCCAATCCCCTCGTCCAAATCATTAATATACAATGTGAAGAGTAGCGGCCCCAGCACCGAGCCCTGCGGAACTCCACTAGTCACTGGCAGACAACCAGAAAAAAAACCTTTATTGTCACTCTTTGCCTTCTGCATCCAACCAACCTGATATCCAGGCTAGTACCTTCCCCATGGGCTCTCACCTTCAGCAGCCTCACGTGGGGTATCTTATCAAAGGCCTTCAAAGATTCTAGAGAAAAAAACATCCACTGACTCTTCTTTGTCTGTCCTATTATTGACTTCCTCAAAGAATGTCAACAGGTTGATCAGACAAGATGTCCACTTGGCAAGCTGACTATGCTGATGTTGGCCAATGTTAGCGTGTGCTTCTAAATACTCACAAACCTCAGCCTTTATACTGCATAGAGTCTTATCAACCAGTGAAGTCAGGCTAACCTGGATTTACCATTGTGTACACTCTTCCACCTCACTCCCTTCTGGAAATGTGCAGATCTGCACATAATACACCAAATGCAGCCGAAACAAAGTGTGTCAGAGCTACACCATGACTACCTGCCTCTGGCACTCAATGAAGACAAGCACACTGCACATGGTCTTCACTGCTCTTCATCCCTGCCAGGGTCCAGGGGAGATGGGGATCAATCTTTGGGTGTCAGTGTGGGTCTAATCTCTCCCCCCCCCCCCCCCCCAGGGTCACGGACAACACGCGTGTGCGGGAGGTAGTGCTGCTGGAGCTCAGCTTCATCAACTCCAACCTGCAGCTGCTGCG
>NW_022630845.1:0-49181 GCF_010909765.2 Amblyraja radiata | reverse complement strand
GAGAGAAAGGGGTGGGGAGAGAGAAAGGGGTGGGGAGAGAGAAAGGGGTGGGGAGAGAGAAAGGGGTGGGGAGAGAGAAAGGGGTGGGGAGAGAGAAAGGGGTGGGGAGAGAGAAAGGGGTGGGGAGAGAAATGGGTGAGGAGAGAAAAGGGTGGGGAGAGAAAAATAACTTAGAAAGAAATAAGGTGTCAGCAGAAGCCAGACTGCTAGTAGAATAGAAAGTAACGATATACAGAACAGAGAGAAATTCTAGATAAAAAGTAGCAATAGAAATACTTCAGCAGGAGTTTTGAAAGAAGTAAGTGAAAGGGAGAAAGTACATAAGGTCAAACAGATCTGCGCAGGCCTGATGAGATTATATGAATATGTACTCACGCCCACTATGACAAGATGCCTAATTTAAATGCACATGCGATGCATGATAGGGGAGGTGCCTTTGACGTTGGGTGGGTGTTCCACGACGTTCTCGTGGGAATCTGGGCTTTATGTTATGATTGGAAGAAGCTCAATGGGGAGAGATGAGAATGTGATAATAATGAAAAGAAATGTATAAAGATAGAAGACATCCCGATCCTCAGTGTGCCTCTAGGGGACATCAGTGAAGAGGCACCTATTCTGCAGAATATGAAATTAATAAAAACACTTCTTTGTCTGAATTCGTCTCAAGAGCATTTGTGATTTTTGAATCTCACAACTTGGGGGCTCGTTTCCGAGATCAAATACTCTGGACAGCTGACGGGAGTAGACGGACGAAGGGAAGGTGCACCCTGCTGAGTTCAGCGGTCTCAGACTCCTTGCTTGCCATCAGCTGTTTAAGCAGTAGTATCCGGACCACACAGACTCGACAAAGAAGTGGGAGTAGTCGGAAATCGCCAAAAATCAATCGAGCATTTCCAGTGCATGGAACCCAGGTAGGAAAATGACTATTAAGTGCTTTTTGGGCTATTGAGAATGATGAACACGGTACGATGAACACGGTATTAAGAATATAAGACTTTGTGGTTAACGCCCTGAAGGATTCAGGGGGCTACAAGCCAACCTCAGAAGGGAGGGGAAAAGGCTGTGGGCCAAATCCCCGCATTCTGCCCAATAGTCCGTTGGGGCAAATGCTGGACCCTGGAGGGCAGGAAATACCCAGGGGTTGGAAAAGCCAACAATGATAAGGTATAGTCAGTTG
This sequence comes from Amblyraja radiata, assembly GCF_010909765.2. Lineage (NCBI taxonomy): Eukaryota > Metazoa > Chordata > Chondrichthyes > Rajiformes > Rajidae > Amblyraja > Amblyraja radiata. Next base: position 48,004 of record NW_022630845.1, on the reverse strand, counting down.
GGGAAAATGCAGAGCTGCATATGGACAGGAGATACCCACAGAAAATGTAGAGCCGGAGGGGGCCAAAATACCCAAGGGAAAGAGAAGACAGGGGCCGGGGTGGACGAAGATCACCCGGCCAACAGGACGGGGAGTCAAAGGGCAGAAGGGGAAGATAAGAAGTTCGGTAGAAATGAGACCCCTGAGGGAGGTATCTAGGAGAGGACCCTGAGGGAGAAGGGAGTTTGCCTCCTTGAAGATTCATTAGGTCTGACGAGAACAGTTAGATCAATTCTTGAGACAGGAAAATTCCTGAGACAGGATGATAAGGGAGTTACTCCCGAAAGTAGCAGATAAGACGGCAGAGGCCGCGAAAGGGGGATGTTCGTAACAAATGGTTGAAATGAGCAAGTTGTAAAATTGAACACAGACGCCCCGTGGCGGAGGTGGGAATTCCCACTGTGTTTGGGCCGTAGGGGATTGCGAACAAGCTGCAAAAATGAACTCTTTGTATCCTGGTAACCTGAAAAAGAGAAGTTGTAAAAATCGAGAGAGAGAGAGAGAGAGAGAGAGAGAAAACGAGTAAGACAGTACCCCATTTCGACCGAGGGACGAAAAGGCTTACAACCAATCATTGAGAATTTATTAGAGGACGGGTTATTGGAACCATGTATGTCCCCCTACAATACTCCGATCCTACCAGTCAGAAAGACCGACGGGACATTTAGACTCGTACACGACTTGAGGGAACTGAACAAGGTGGTCCAAGCCCGACACCCGGTAGTGCCTAACCCTTACACCATCATGGGACGGATACCCCCAAGCCACAAATGGTTTAGTGTGGTAGATTTAAAGGATGCCTTCTGGAGCTGTCCGCTGGCAACAGAGAGTATTCGCCTTTGAGTGGGAAAACCTAATAACCGGGTGAATGCAACAATTCCGGTGGGCGGTGCTCCCTCAAGGTTTTACAGAATCACCAAATTTATTCGGCCAAATTTTAGAGCAGGTATTGGAGGATTTCCCAGGACACGGGGAAACGCAACTATTACAGTATGTGGATGACCTCCTTTTGTCAGCAGAGAGAGAAGAGGAAGTAAGGGACGCCACAATAAGCCTGTTAAACTTCTTGGGAAGGAAGGGGTTAAGAGTGTCCCGTAACAAGCTTCAATTTGTGAAACAAGAGGTAAAATATCTGGGACATCTGATAAGTGGAGGAAAGAGACGAATAAACCCCGAAAGGATAGCTGGGATCACGGGAGTACCAATACCAAAGAACAAGAAAGAGATCCGAAAATTCTTGGGATTGATAGGATACTGTCGACTGTGGATAGATGATTACTCCAGACAAGTGAAATTCCTGTATGATAAATTGGGAGAAGAAAAAGACAAAGTTCAGTGGACCCCAGAACAGGAGTTGGAATTTGGGAAATTAAAGAACAGTTTGATTATTGCTCCCGTGTTGGCTCTGCCCTCAGTAGAACAACCTTTCCACCTGTTTGTAAATTCAGACAAGGGGGTGGCACTAGGGGTACTCACCCAGAAAAGAGGGGGAAATCGACAGCCAGTGGCCTTCCTCTCGAAAATATTAGATCCAGTCTCCAGGGGATGGCCGGGATGCATACAAGCGGTAGCAGTTACCGCAATATTGGTGGAAGAGAGTAGGAAATTAACCTTTGGAGGCACTCTGGTTGTTTCTACACCACACAGTAAGAACCATACTCACTCAGAAATCCAACAGATGGTTAACAGACTCTAGACTTTTGAAGTATGAGGCCATCCTGATGGAAAAAGACGATTTGATGATAATTACGGATAAGAACCTTAACCCGTCCCAATTCCTGTATCCAGCGGAGAAACAGGGTGACAAGGAAGAGGGCCCAGTACACTGCTGTAGTGAAATAATAGATTTACAGACAAAAAGTAGAGAAGACTTAGAAGAGCAACCTCTGGCTGAGGGCAGCCGGTGGTTTATAGATGGATCCTCCAGGTGCATAGGTGGAAAAAGACATAGTGGGTACAGTATAGTGAACGGGGAAACGATGGAGGAAATTGAAAGCGGCAGGCTGCCTGGTAGTTGGTCAGCTCAATCTTGTGAATTATATGCATTAATGAGAGCTTTAGAATTATTGGAGGGAAAGGAAGGAACAGTATATACCGATTCAAAATACGCTTTTGGAGTAGTACACACCTTTGGGAAGATCTGGAATGAGCGAGGAATGATAACAACTCGAGGTAAAGAACTAGCGCATGAGCAATTGGTAGGACAGACACTGGAAGCCTTGCAAAAACCAGAACGAATAGCCATAGCACATGTGGCAGGGCATCAGAAGGGTAACACCCTGGAGGCCAGAGGAAATAGGGCAGTGGATGAGGTTGCAAAAAGAGCAGCCACAGAACAGATGGTAGAAATGAAGTCATTAATACCTTTAAGGATGCCAGAGGAAAAGATACCTATCTTTAGTGAGAAAGAACAGGAAAACATGAAAGAAATGGGGGCTCAGCGTACTTCAAATGGGAAATGGTGGACACCAAATGGAAAGCAGCTATTGAACAAAGAAATAATGAGGGAGTTATTAGGGAGATTACATGGACAAAGCCATTGGGGAACACAAGCCCTTTGTGACACCCTCCTCAGAACCTACGCTTGCTGTGGGATGTTTACCATGGCCAAACAAGTCATAAGGGGCTGTGTAATATGTCAGCGAATTAATAAGGAAATCATGAGAGCAGTCCCAGGAGGAGGACAACCATTAGCAGTTAGGCCCTTCCAAAGAATACAGATAGATTTTACCGAGCTGCCCCGGGTACGAACATGGAAGTACCTGTTAGTGGTAGTGCACCATTTCACCAGATGGGTAGAGGCATTCCCCACGGCAACTGCCACCTCACAGGCGGTAGCCAAGATATTATTAGAACAAATTATACCCAGATATGGGATTGTGGAAACAATAGACTCAGATAGAGGGACCCATTTTGCCTCCAAAACACATGAAATTATATGTGAAGCACTGGGAATAGAATGGAAATTGCATACACCATGGCATCCCCAGAGCTCAGGAAAGGTGGAAAGAATGAATGGCACCTTAAAGACCCAAATCACCAAGTTGATAGAGGAAACGAGACTCCCCTGGACTAAGTGCCTTCCGATAGCCCTGTTGAGAATCCGAACGGCACCTCGAAAAGACATAGGGATATAACAATATGAAATGTTATTCGGGCTCCCATACTTAGGGAAGGCAGAAGGAGTCCCAACAATACAAGGGAACGATGTGTTCCTGAGGAACTATTTACTGGCAGTGTCCCAATCTCTTGCAGAACTAAAAATTAAAGGATTGCTGGCCCAGAGCCCACCACTGGACTTTCCGATTCACTCAGTCAAGGCTGGAGACTGGGTATTAATAAAAACGTGGAAAGAAGAAAAGCTGCAAGCTAAGTGGACTGGACCCTACTTGGTATTACTAATCACGGAGACAGCAGTACGAACAAAAGAGAAAGGGTGGACTCACGCAAGTCGAGTTAAGGGTCCTGTGGAGGCCCCACCAGACGATATCAGCCCGTGGACTGTGCGCAAAGGAGAAGAACCATTGACTTTAACATTTACCAAGAACCCGCAGGAAAAATGAAGATTTCGTGTTGGTGGGTCGTGTGTTGGGTGGTTACCCAACTTGTAAGTAATGTAACATGCATAAAAATCACAATACCACAGAATAGAAGGTCCACCACCATCCCATTTAATGTATGTAAAGGAAAATCGTGGTGCGGCTATAGAATGTATGTATGCACCCATCCCTGTAAAGATTGGCACGCAGTGTTTACTTCATCAAAATATGGGTGGCATCGGACCACCTATCAAACTGATAGGTGGAGAGTATATCAAAACCCGAACGAGAAATTGCCAGGACGCGTATATGTGAGCATACAGAGTGTCCAAATACAGGAAAGTGGTAGGTATTGGATATGTGCAGATACAACAGGGAAGGACACATGTCTGAAGTTTGAGATAGAAGTAAAGTGAGATGGGAAGATGGGAAGATACGAGGATAGGGGAGAGGTGTTCAAGATAGATGACAGTCAGAATAGGGATCCCGGGGCAACACCAGCACCACCAGTAGTCAGCAATGTCACCAGGGAAAATGAGTCTAAGGATCTGAAGATAATGATAGTAGCAGGAGAAACAGGATTAAGGCAGTTATATAAGAAAGGAATACCAACAGGGGGAAAAGGAGCCAACACCTGGCTTGCCTGGATGATGTACACAGCCAGAAGTATGGAACAAACCAATTGTTACGCCTGCACTGGAGCTAGGCCTCAGCTGGTCCCAGTACCATTTCCCCTGAATTGGGATAGAACACCTAGGACTATGACATGTATACTACAGCTATTCACGAATCCCCTCTTACCAAAGAATGTGATATGCCAGAGTTATCATTACCTATTTCCGGCCAGCAACAACAATACGAAGGGCCGAAGGGAAGACCCTCGACCTCCTCCATTTACCATTCCTTTTTGGGAGGAGGGGTTTGAGTGCTATACAAGAAATAACCCAGAGGGACAGGACATGGGGGAGGTGCTCAACTGCAATAAGACGTATAACATAACGGCTGAGGAACAGGGGCCACTGTTCAATAGCTCCTGGCTGAAAAAGCAGATAGTCAGTAGAGCCGATGTCTGGTGGTGGTGCGGGGAGAATACCCTGTGGCCCCGGTTACCAGGGTCATGGACGGGAACCTGTACCCTCATACAACTGATGATGCCCTTCACCATAGCAGTAGAACATGCTGTAGAACTCGATAAAGGAAGCCGACGACAAAAGAGAAAGGTGAGAGGATCATTCGACACACACATCTATATAGATGTGATAGGGGTGCCAAGAGGGGTACCCAATGAATTTAAAGCCAGAAATCAGATAGCTGCGGGCTTTGAGTCCATACTCTTCTGGTGGTCCTCAATTAATAAAAATGTGGACTGGATCAACTACTTATACTACAATCAACAACGCTTTATAAATTACACTCGAGATGCAGTTGAAGGATTAGCGGAACAACTGACAGCTACCAGCCAAATGGCCTGGCAAAATTGCATGGCCTTGGACATGCTACTGGCTGAGAAGGGAGGGGTGTGTGTAATGTTTGGCGAAACAATGTTGCACATTCATCCCCAACAACACTGCTCCGGATGGGTCAGTGTCAAGAGCCCTAGCAGGTCTCACCTCTCTGTCTATCGAATTGGCTGAGAACTCTGGAGTAGACACCTCCAGGACCGGGTTTCTAGACTCCTGGTTTGGGAAATGGAAGCACATCTTTACATCTGCCCTAACATCAGTAATAGTCATGGTAGGGTTATTGTGTTTGTTCGGATGTTGTATCATTCCTGTGTACGGGGATTGGCTCAGCGATGATAGAAACAGCCCTGACGAAGAACAGTGCTGCCACCATAATGGCCTTCAGAACACAGTATGACTAGCGAGAGGAGGATATGGAGGCGAAGAATCTTCTGCTAGCATTAGAAAAGGAGGAGATAGTGTAAATCAAGGGCTGCGTAGCAAAAAAGAAAAGGATGGATTGTGAGGAAAGAGTTAACAGACATGGTTGATTTAGACTAGGGATAGAAAAATAACTTGGAAAGAAATAAGGTGTCAGCAGAAGCCAGACTGCTAGTAGAATAGAAAGAAACGATATACAGAACAGAGAGAAATTCTAGATAAAAAGTAGCAATAGAAATACTTCAGCAGGAGTTTTGAAAGAAGTAAGTGAAAGGGAGAAAGTACATAAGGTCAAACAGATCTGCGCAGGCCTGATGAGATTATATGAATATGTACTCACGCCCACTATGACAAGATGCCTAATTTAAATGCACATGCGATGCATGATAGGGGAGGTGCCTTTGACGTTGGGTGGGTGTTCCACGACGTTCTCGTGGGAATCTGGGCTTTATGTTATGATTGGAAGAAGCTCAATGGGGAGAGATGAGAATGTGATAATAAAGAAAAGAAATGTATAAAGATAGAAGACATCCCGATCCTCAGTGTGCCTCTAGGGGACATCAGTGAAGAGGCACCTATTCTGCAGAATATGAAATTAATAAAAACACTTCTTTGTCTGAATTTGTCTCAAGAGCATTTGTGATTTTTGAATCTCACACAAATCAACAGGGAATTTTTTTGAAAGCGGTCAAAAAATCTGTCAAATTTCGCTGAGTAAATAACCGCGAACTCTTATCTTTAGAGATGTGGAAGTCAGCATTAAGCCTCGTTCATCAGTGATATAGTGACCGTTGAGAAATCCATGAATCCACAGGTGTGCAGGGGGACTACCTAACTGACCCTAGAAACGGCAGACGTGAGGCCTTCCTTCAAAAAGGTCAATGACAGCAAAGCTCCAGGGCCGGATGGTATTCCAGGGCTGGCTCTCAGGGCGTGCGCTGATCAACTGACAGAGCTGTTCATCAACATCTTCAACCTCTCCCTGAGTTAGTCTGTGGTTCTTACCCTCTTCAAAGCATCCAACATTGATCCTGTTCCAAAGAAACCATTAATCTCCTGTTTAAATGACTAACGTCCTGTCGCATTGACATCAATCATCATGAAGTGCTTCGAGCGACTAGTCAAAACCCACATCTGCTCCTCTCTCCCTGACATCTTGGACCCTCTTCAGTTTGCATATAGACCAAACAGGGCCACGGACGATGCCATCGCCATAGCAACTCACACTGCGCTCACCCACCTGGACAAAGGGAATACATATGTGAGAATGCTCTTCATTGACTACAGCTCGGCATTCAACACTATCATTCCCTCAAAACCCATCCCCAAGCTCCTAGATCTTGGACTGGAGACCTCCATCTGCGGCTGGATATTCGACTTCCTGACGGGCAGGCCCCAGGTGGTGAGAATTGGCAGCCACACCTCTTCCTCACTGATCCTCAACACAGGCGCACCACAGGGCTGTGTGCTCAGTCCTCTCCTGTTCACGCATGACTGTACTGCTAAGCACAGCTCCAACATCATCTTCATGTTTGCTGACAACACGACCATCCTGGGCCTCATCGCAGACAATAATGAGACGGTCTATAGAGGGGAGGTAAAGGCACTAAACAGCTGGTGCCAGGAAAATACCTTCTCTCTCAATGTCAGCAACACTAAAGAGATGATCGTGGACTACAGGAGACAGCAGGGGAGTGGACACCTCCCCATCCACATCGGTGATGCTGAGGTTGAAAGGGTCAGCAGCTTCAAGTTCCTCGGTGTGCACATCACTAAGTAAGTAAGTAAGTAAGTAAGTAAAGTATCCTTTATTGTCATTCAGACCCGGTCTGAACGAAATTTCGTGCCTTGCAGTCATACATATAATAAAATAACAAAAACACATAATTTAACATCCACCACAGTGAGTTCACCAGGCACCTCTACACTGTGATGGAAGGCAAAAGTCTTAAAGTCTTTGTCTCTTCCCTCCTTGTTCTCCCTCTGCGCTGAGGCGATCCAGGCTTCCGATGTGGTGACCCCGCCGGGTGATGAAGTCGGGCCGCCGGAACGCCGCCACAGCCCCGAAGTCAGCCAGCCTCACGCTGGTAAGTCCTGGCTGGCTCTTCCTCCGGAGCCTTGAGGTCGGTCCCAGTTGGAGGCCGCCAGCTCCGCCATTAGGCCTCAGCACAGACGGAGACGGAGACAGGGGATACGTCAAGAAAAGGTCGCATTCCCCCCGAAGGAAGAAACTAAAACAAGTTTCTCCCACCCCCCCACACATACACAACCTAATAACAAAAATTAACTAACTAAAACAGGACAAGAAAACAACAAAAAAAGAAAAAACAGACGGACTTCAGGCGGGCCGCAGCTGCTAAGGCAGCGCCGCCACTCTTGGACACTGTAAGGACCTCTCTTGGACATTGCACATGGACACAATCACTAAGAAAGCCCGCCAGCGACTCTTTTTCCTGAGAAGACTGAGGAAGTTTGGCATGAACGCCAGCATCCTCACAAATTTCTACAGTTGCAGCGTCGAGAGTCTGCTGGCGGGCTGCATCACAGTCTGGTACGGGAACTGTTCTGCCCACAGCCGCAAATCACTACAGAGAGTGGTGAAGGCGGCACATCAAGGACCACAGCCACCCAGCATGCAGACTGTTCTCCTTATTACCGTCAGGCATACGATATAGGAGCATGGCTGCACGCACCACCAGATTTAAGAACAGTTTTTAGCATCATGCCATCAGGCTTCTGAACTCATAAACATATCATATATGTTGATGGATATCAACGAGGTACAGCGAGACCTGGGTGTCCTTGTACACCGGTCACTGAAAGTTGGAGTGCAGGTACAGCAGGCAGTGAAGAAAGCTAATGGAATGTTGGCCTTCATAACAAGAGGATTTCAGTGTAGGAGTAGAGAGGTTCTTGTATGGGGCGCTGGTAAGACCACATCTGGAGTATTCCGTACAGTTTTGGTCTCCTAATTTGAGGAAGAACATCCTTGTGATTGAGGCAGTGCAGCGTAGGTTCACGAGATTGATCCCTGAGATGGCGGGACAGGCTTGTATTCACTGGAGTTTAGAAGGATGAGGCATATTCTTATAGAAACATATAAAATCATAAAAGGACTGGGCAAGCTAGATGCAGGAAAAATGTTCCCAATGTTGGGAGAATCCAGTATCAGGGGCCATAGTCTTAGAATAAACAGGAGGCCATTTAAGACTGAGGTGAAAAAAAACATTTTTACCCAGAGTTGTGAATTTGTGGAATTCCCTGCCAGTGTGCAATGGATGCCAAATCACTGGATGGATTTAAGAGAGTTAGATAGAGCTCTAACGGCTAGTGGAATCAAGGGATATGGAGAGAAGGCATGCACGGGTTATTGATTGGAGACGATCAGCCATGATCACAATGAATGGCGATGCTGGCTCAAACGGCCTCCTCCTGCAACTGTTTTCTATGTTTCTTTGATTATTTTATTTATTATCGTCTTTTACCTACCAATGTCACTCTTATCTTATCTTTTTTTTTTACCTTAAATTTATCCTTGTAATATTATTGCTGAGGTGACCCGTTGTCTTGTCAAAAACATTTCATTGTACCATTGACCCTGTGTTAACCTACATATGACAAATAAAAACTGAATTGCCCACCCCCCCAGGACCTCCGACCCCAGGACCTGCCCACCAACTCAGGACCTCCGAACCAGGTCCTGCCCACCCACCCAGGACCTCCAACCCAGGTTCCCTACCCAGCCTCGCACCAGGACAGTCCCCGGTCCGCACCTCTCCCTTCCAGCTCCTCCCACCCAGGACTTTTGCCCCGTCCACCCGATCAATGATCCTATAACAAGCAAGATAGCCCACTCGACAAAAAAGACGTAGTAGGGTCATGGGCAGCTTCATGGGTAATCTTCGGCCCCATTTCTGAAACCAGCTTCCCTTTCCGCACTCTTATCCAAAGATCCTATAGAAACTGGAATCTCCATATTGCTATTATTTTACCAAATACCGCAGTTGTGAACAGTGTGATCAAGTGAATTACAGAGTACAGTAAGTTTTTAACAAAAAAAATTACAAAAAAACATTAATAAAAGGAAATTAACAGAATTATAATTTATTGACATCATAATCATTAACAAAAAATAGCAGAATTATGAATGAACAGAATTAGGAATAATGGGTCTAACACTATATCACGCACACAAACTGTTCTCCCGCAACGCTGATTACACTGCGAGAGGAATTTACAAAGTCGGGTCTGGTTTACTGAAATGGCCGACGAAAAGGCTGACGTTCCGCTCTGGAGCGTACTACACGTCAGCCCATTGGTTTTAGCAGGAGTGCACTATCTTGCTTGCTCTAGGATCTTTGCACCCGATCCCTTCCAGGACTAGTTACTAGGTCTGAAGAAGGGTTTCGGCCCGAAACGTCGCCTATTTCCTTCGCTCCATAGATGCTGCTGCACCCGCTGAGTTTCTCCAGCATTTTTGTGTACCTTCCCTTCCAGGACTACATCCGTCTCCCCCGCCCAGATCCCCACCGCTCACTTCCCACCACACCCATCTATGTTCTCCATCACGCCGCCATCTGCTTACCTCCACACCGCCGAGGCAACATTTACACTGCCCAGCAGCAGCAACATCGCGGCGGCGGCGTCCATCCCACCCCATATATTCTCACCGCCTCCCGGCGACAGTTGGCCGGCACGCGCATCCCTTTATCCACGCGCTCCACACCCGGCCGGCACGTCACGTGGGGTGTGGAATTCACTCCTTATTCGACAGACCCCCCCCCCTCACCCCCCACATATGTGGTTCCAGGAAATGGGGGCGGGGGTGAGACGGCGTTCCTCTAGTTTTCAGTTTCCATCCTGTGCGTGAATTCGCAGCTTTATCCTGCGCTACTTAATCCAAGGGCGAGCGAAACAGCGGACAGACGGACGAAAGCCACGATCATAGAGCGGAATAGGTGGCATTTCGGGTCGAGACCTTTCTTTAGAATGAATCAGGGGAAAGAGGAACAAGAGATATAGACGGTACTAAGGATTAATATATGGAAGATATCCCTATACCTCCCGTTTCCCTTTCTCTTTCCGTCTGTCCGCGCGTTCGCTCGCTCTTGGTGCCGGCGCTTCTCCCCTCAGACTCCGCCAAACACACACACACACACACGCACACAGCATGTCCGGCAGATCGGTGCGGACCGACACCAGGAGCAGGGCGAAGGATGACATCAAACGGGACATGGCAGCTATTGAAAAACTGCGAAAATGGTAAGGGAGAAATTTAAAAAAAAAACACTCGAAGGAAATCGATGTTTAACAAAAAAAAGGGGTCGGCAATCGTTCCGTGTCGGAGGGAAAGGGGAGGGGGAGGGCAGGGCCGCCCTTAAGCCTAAAGGGGCCCCGCGTCCGAGTAATTTACTCTCTGCTCAAGTAGATCTACCTTGGGTGGAGGGGGGGGGAAATGGTTAGACGGGGAGGGGGTGTAAGTGGGCATGGAGAAGGGGGAGGTGGGTCGTTCCCTCTTGGTCCAGGGGCAGCGCTCCCGCCCCTCCAGTCGCCGTGCTTCACGCACACAGCCCCGGCTCCCCACCTCTCTCTCCCCGGGGAGACGCAGTGAACAATACAGGGAGGGCCGGACCGGGGGTTGGAGCAACGTTTACAGGCCTCGGCTCATGCCCGGACCCCGGCATCCGCTCCCGCCGCCGGCCCTCTCCCTTTTCTCCTCCCCTTATATATCCCTCCCTTTCCTTCTTATCTCTCCTTCCCTCCCTCCTTACTCTCTTTTCCCTTCTCTCCTTACTTTCTCTTTTCCCCTCTCTCCCTCCATTATTTCTCTCCTCTGCCTCCCTTCTTTCTCTACTTCCCTCACTCCATTCTCTCCTTTCTCTACTTCCCTCACTCCCTCCCTTCTCCCCTTCCATCCCACACACACACATCACGCACAGACAACTAACACACACACATCACGCACAGACAACTAGCGCGCGCGCGCGCACGCGCACACGCACACACACACACACACACACACACGCAACTAAGTTAGGATGGGATAGAAGCCCAAAGGGTAGGAAGGGGCTGAAGCCCAAAATGTAATGCCTGGACTGGTTTTTCACCAATAGTTATTGGTTTTCCAGGATCTAGTTAATTATTATTTTTTCATTTCACAGTCACTAAAACAAGTGGTATTGTAACTATGTACTTTTCAGAGAGGATTTGTTACTTGTAGGCTTACATGTATGCAATTTTATATTAAAATGTAGCTTAGATCTGTCTGGTCCATTAACTCGCAGGCACTTTTTAAGCGCACATTTTGATTACTTTCCATTCTACCATACAGATATAAAGTCTGTAATAGACTTTATTTGTATTTCTATGCTTCTACAGACCTTGGCTGGGAACCTGGGGCTCATCAAAATTGTTCCCAATTGGGCCCCGCACCTCCTAAGACCGGCCCTGGGGTGAGGGGGGGTGGCTTGAGTGGGTACAGATTTTCAGGAGCTCCTTCCAAATGGCAATATTTTGTATGTTCAAAGTTAAAAAGGAGTAGGCAGAAATATCAAAATGATCGCCTGCAGTTGAGAAAAAAGATGATTTGTGCATGAAGAAGCCATGACCAAAGCAAACATACTAAAGCGGAGATGGAAACCGGTTACGGAAATGGTGCTGAAGATTACTCATGACCTTACTATGGCTTTTTCGTCAAGTCGACTATCTTGCTCCATTATAGGATCTTTGGTCCAATCTCCCACCGTCTCTAAAGGCATTGTGTCCCATGCGCTGGTCACTTGGCGGCCACTCAGACACAATCTCCTAGAGGGAGGGAGGGAGGGAAAAAAGTAGCTATGACATATAATACACAATAAATTATATTATAAATACACAATAAACAAGTTATGCATTCTTGTACTCTTACATGGGTATGACCACACAACTGGATTGATCCCTAGTTTTACCAAAAGCTCAAAGTTTATCCTTGTCACTAAACCGTCCCCATTGTTAGTCTTAGTTCGATTCTTAGTCCAAATTTGTTATCTGACCCCAAGCAAACCGGAATTTAGCCCAAAATGATGCGATGTTGATATAGTCGTCTCAGAAAACAGTTTAGTGTTTAATTTATTATCACGTGTACCAAGGTACAGTGAAAAGCTTTTGTTGCATGCTAACTAGTCAGCGGATAGACAATGTATGATTGCAATCGAGCCATTCACAGTATACAGGCACATGATAAGGGGAATAACGTGAATAACATTTAGTGCAAGATATAGCAAGTAAAGTCGATCAAAAATAGTCTGCGGTTCTTCAATGAGGTAGATAGTAGTTCAGGACTGCTCTATTATAGTTGTGGTAGAATTGTTCAGTTGCCAGTAATTTCTTGCCTATACTTATGGAAACCCTGTAAGAATTACATCCCAAAGAAACTGAGGGCAGACACAAAGTGTTGGAGTAACAGCGGGTCAGGCGGTATCTCTGGAGAAAATGGATGTGTGGTGTTCTTCTTTCTGCCCTACCATTTTTTTCCTATCCATTTTCTCCAAAGATGCTACCTGATCTGCTGTTACAACAAAGCATTTTGTTTTTAGCTTTGGTGTAAACCAGCATCAGTTCATTTTTATTACAAACTGAGTGATCATTTTGAAAATCACAGAGCAGGCAGGAGGTCTTTATCCAGAACTAGACTAAGTGGGACCCGTTGGGTCCCATGTTCACATGGGAGGGTTGGTCCCCCAACGCAATATTCCACCTCTCCGCCAGTTTCAATATTGGTGGCCAGTGGGGTGGGGGGGTGGCTTTATGGAGCGCTAGTATGGTTGTTGTGGGCTGATTTCCAGTGGACTAGTATGGACATTGTGGGCCAAATGAATTCTTGGGGTGGCAGCTCAGTCACTCAAGCCTGATGTGCTGGCAGCTCACTCACGGCTGGTGGGCTGGCAGTTGACTCACGGCTATTCCTTGAAATTCCATTTCAAGCAGGGTGCAAGGACACCAAATTCAAATGCAGTTTCCTACCATTTCAAGTAGCGTGCAAGGCCACCAAATTCAAGTGCAGTTTCATACCACTTCAAGCAGGGTCCAAGTCCACCAAACTCAAGTGCAGTTTCCTACCACTTCAAGCAGGATACAGGGCCACCAAACTCAAGTGCAGTTTCCTACCACTTCAAGCAGGGTACAGGGCCACCAAACTCAAGTGGGGTTTCCTACCACTTCAAGCAGGGTGCAGGGCCACCAAATGCAAGTCCAGTTTTATGCCACTTCAAGCAGGGTGCAAGCCCACCAAATGCAAGTGCAGTTTCATGCCACTTCAAGCAGGGTGCAGGGCCACCAAATGCAAGTGCAGTTTCATGCCATCTCAAGCAGGGTGCAAGCCCATCAAATGCAAGTGCCGTTTCATGCCACTTCAAGCAGAGTGCAAGGCCACCAAATGCAAGTACAGTTTCATGCCATTTCAAGCAGGATGCAAGGCCACCAAATTCAAGTGCAATTTCCTACCATTTCAAGTAGCGTGCAAGGCCACCAAATTTAAGTGCAGTTTCATACCACTTCATGCAGGGTGCAAGTCCACCAAATTCAAGTGCAGTTTCATACCACTTCAAGCAGGGTGCTAGTCCACCAAACTGAAGTGCAGTTTCCTACCACTTCAAGCAGGGTGCAGTCCACCAAACTCAAGTGGGGTTTCCTACCACTTCAAGCAGGGTGCAGGGCCACCAAATGCAAGTGCAGTTTCATGCCACTTCAAGCCGGGTGCAAGCCCACCAAATGCAAGTGCAGTTTCATGCCACTTCTAGCAGGGTGCTAGTCCACCAAACTCAAGTGCAGTTTCATACCACTTCAAGCAGGGTCCAAGTCCACCAAACTCAAGTGCAGTTTCATACTACTTCAAGCAGGGTGCTAGTCCACCAAACTCAAGTGCAGTTTCATACCACTTCAAGCAGGGTCCAAGTCCACCAAACTCAAGTGCAGTTTCCTACCACTTCAAGCAGGGTGCAGGGCCACCAAATGCAAGTGCAAGTGCAGTTTCATGCCACTTCAAGCAGGGTGCTAGTCCACCAAACTCAAGTGCAGTTTCATACCACTTCAAGCAGGGTCCAAGTCCACCAAACTCAAGTGCAGTTTCCTACCACTTCAAGCAGGGTACAGGGCCACCAAACTCAAGTGGGGTTTCCTACCACTTCAAGCAGGGTGCAGGGCCACCAAATGCAAGTCCAGTTTCATGCCACTTCAAGCAGGGTGCAAGCCCACCAAATGCAAGTGCAGTTTCATGCCACTTCAAGCAGGGTGCAGGGCCACCAAAAGCAAGTGCAGTTTCATGCCATCTCAAGCAGGGTGCAAGCCCACCAAATGCAAGTGCCGTTTCATGCCACTTCAAGCAGGGTGCAAGTCCACCAAATTCAAGTGCAGTTTCCGACCACTTCAAGCAGGGTGCAAGGCCACCAAATTCAAGTGCAGTTTCGTACTACTTCAAGCAGGATGCAAGGCCACCAAATTCAAATACAGTTTTATACCACTTCAAGAAGGGTCCAAGTCCACCAAACTCAAGTGCAGTTTTCTACCACTTCAAACGGTGCAAGGCCACCAAACTCAAGTGCCGTTTCCTACCACTTCAAGCAGGGTGCAGGGCCACCAAATGCAAGTGCAGTTTCATGCCACTTCAAGAAGGGTGCAAGGCCACCAAATTCAAGTGCAGTTTCCGACCATTTCAAGCAGGGTGCATGGCCACCAAATTCAAGTGCAGTTTCATGCCACTTCAAGCAGGGTGCAAGGCCACCAAATTCAAGTGCAGTTTCCGACCACTTCAAGCAGGGTGCAAGGCCACCAAATTCAAGTGCAGTTTCGTACCACTTCAAGCAGGGTGCAAGGCCACCAAATTCAAATACAGTTTCATACCACTTCAAGCAGGGTCCAAGTCCACCAAACTCAAGTGGGGTTTCCTACCACTTCAAGCAGGGTGCAAGGCCACCAAATGCAAGTGCAGTTTCATACCATTTCAAGCAGGGTGCATGGCCACCAAATTCAAGTGCAGTTTCATGCCACTTCAAGCCAGGTGCAAGGCCACCAAATCATTTTTTTTTAATTAAAAAAAAAAAATGTATTAGAAGCAATTGTATAAAGATAAAACATTCGGCATCTAGAATTATACAATTATTGTACAGCTTCATTTTTAACCTTTATAACCTAAATTGAAAAAATGGAACAAAGAGAAAGTAAGAAAGGAAAAAGTCAAATGATTTTCATTTTCAAACCACATTAAGGGCACTCAAGGTCAACTAAAACGTCAGTGTTATTCACAGCTGAGACTGAGAGACGTGACCCTCTCGCTCCCCCATCTTGCAGAGACTGACTGAGGCACTCAACACTTCTGGGTTTTATAGTCCCTCCGGAAGGGGTGTGGCCTTCTGGAGAGAGAATCTCAACATTTTTTAAACACTAATAACTTTTTTATTTTTCATCTATGGGAAAAATCCTCTTGTCCTGCACAGCGGAGGGGGACTTCCGAGTAAGATGGCCAAAAATCATAGCCGTAAGTGGCAGCGTTTTTTCTAAAATCAATATACAGAACAACAGGATGTGGTCAAGATCAGACTTTTAGTAATATTGATTTTTCAAATATGGATTACCTTGTGAAATGCCTTCAAGTGGTTTCAGATGTCAATGTTTGTCAAGGAAAGCATGTGTAGGTATATACTTCCTGCAAGCAGGATTGCTACGCTACAGCCGGTTGACTGAAGTATATTTCACTTATTTACTGGCCGTTTCCCGGTTACCACAATACAACAGCATAATTGTACTAGGATACAAATGTGGTAGTGGCCCGAAACGTCGCCTATTTCCTTCGCTCCATAGATGCTGCTGCACCCGCTGAGTTTCCCCAGCAATTTTGTGTACCTAGGGTGAATGAGAAGCTTAGTTCAAATTCCATCAAAGTTTTTGTAGATTGGCTATAGCATGTTAGCCAATTAGCATGCTTAGTAATTATAACCCCGCCTAATTATAACATTCATAGTGTAAGATCCTGCCCACTGTCTACCAGTTAGAGTAGCAGTGTGAACGTGTGATGACCTGCTTAGTTGTTAATGATCTGAACAATAAAGATGCTTGTGTTTCAACCTGTGTGAGTTTGGCCTCTTTACAATTTTACATAGATTATATTACTCGAAAACTAAACTGAATAACATTTTCCAAATGTTTCCCCCGTCTGTGATAAATGCTTATCTCAAGAAGCTACTATAGAGTACACTCTTTTGTCTTTTGCATAAAACTTAATAAATTCTGGAATGAAATTTTTGGAATCTTCACAAAATTATTTAAAATAAAATTGAACCCCAATACAGAACTGATTATTTTCGGATCAATGGAAGACGGCTATAAGTTGACTTAGTTCCAAAAGTATCTCCTTAATTATGGTTTAATAACGGCAAAAAAACATACTTAAATTTTGGAAAAATGCACCCACACCAACGCTCAAAATGTGGGTCTCAAATATGGCTGAAATGTTACATCTCGAAGATATGAGATTCGTCCTATCAGGCAAATCAGACCAATTCCTAAAGATTTGGTCTCCCTTTATCGACTTATTACAAGCATATGGTGCAACACAACCTTAGAAATTAACTGTTTCAGAACCGGGTGAGGGGTGTGTAAAGATACGAAGCAGGTATATCCCTTTTAATTGTTCTTTTTTTTCTCTTCTCTATCCTTTTTTTTCTTGTTTCATCTCTCCCTTTTGTTTTCACTCTCGGGCTTTATAGCTTTATGGGCTCTTTCTCTCTATTTCTTCATGAACTATCAATATCACTATTTTATTTAATATTCTCTCTCTATCTTTTTCTTGCTTTTGTTACTTTTTTTTTACTACTAAATTTAAAACAAGAAGTCGTATTATGCTATTCATGTTTTATATTATTGTACATTGCTTCTAATAAAAATATTTTTTAAAAACAACAAAAAAAACATTTTGGTAATTTGCCTCTCAATGCAATATCCAATAAGCAAACCTTTCAGAATCACTGAAGAAACATATGAGGATAAAAGATATAGGCTGTGGGCCAAGCATCATAATGTGTCTAGAAATCAACTTTCGTGACCCATGTCTCGGAACTACATGAAATGTTGCACAGATTTAGTTAAAATATAATTGAGAAGGAAGTCATAACTCGTCTGTGCCAGAAGTTGCAAGTTAATTAAACTAATTAGAAAATGAGATTGATAAAGTGAGCGCCATCTAGTGTCCAATGCCCATATTATACCATGGGGAGTTTTTTTTAAATGATACTGCTGCAGAGGTCGGGCTCCTGAACCAGCCTAATTAATGGGTGAAGGCAGATCCTGTGGGTTCCCCTGTTTACTGAACCCCACTGACTGCCAGTGTGCAGAGTGGGGGTCACGGCCATAGTGGGACTGGGGCAGTGCCCAGCTGGGGGAAGGCATCTTCCACTGACAGGAAAATGCCTAACCCTTAACTTGCCCCCCTTCTAGAGCTGCCCATTGTTGGAGCTGGAGCCGCTTCGGGACCGGCTGGGGGATCCGTACGTGTGGCCTCGCAGAGCGTCCACCTCGGCCAGCATGCCCTTCTGGTGATGATGATGGTGGGGAGCAGCACTGCCCTGCACGCCGCCTTCAGCACCCCCATAGCGCCGGCTTCGTCAGACCGCCCGCACGCTTGCTATAATGCCGGCAGCCTGACAGCCCAACCGACCGCTCTCACCACCCACCGGCGGCCCAGCCCAACGCTCACCACCCAACGGAGGCCCGACCCAACCGACCCCTCGCAGCACCCACCGGAGGCCCGGCCCAACTCTGACCACCCACCGGAGGCCTGGCCCAACTTTGACCAACCGCCGGAGGCCCGGCCCAATGCTCATCACCTGCCGGAGGCCCAGCCCGACCGACCGCTCTCACCATCAGCCGGAGGCCCAGCCCACCCGACCGCTCTCACCAGCCGCCGGAGGCCCGGCCCAACACTCACCACCCAACGGCGGCACGACGGATCCTCCACAGCATCCATCGGCTTACCGACAAGCCTGACCGACCGACTGACTGACCTACTGACTCTAACCCTAACTTTACATTTGTTATTTATCATTTTTATTGAACAGTTCACATCATAACTTTATAAAAATAAATTAATTGAAAAACAAAATTATCAGCAAGGTTAGTATTGCCTTTATTCCTTGGAAACCTTGTAATTGTTTTGATGTAATGAGGAGGCAGCCATGATCTCAGGGTCCTCGCTGCCTAGTGACCATAAAACAAAGCGCGGGATTGGTCAATTTGCATCTGACCTCAATGTCAAACGTGCATTGATTGGGCAATTACTACTCCAAAATTTGAGGTTTTTCCTCATATTTTTTTTGAATGTGCAGGTTTTGGTTTTGACAAGTTTCAAGTTTAATTTATATAATATTTTTACACAATATGTTAAAATTTAGGTAGTTCCGTAAGTTGGGTCATGAACCTGAACGAAAAAATTCCTCAGCCCACAGCCTAATATATTGATAGATTTGCCAATGTTCTTCAGAGATTTCATCAAAGCTGGTAACCTGTCAACCTGCTTTCAATAGCAAATTTCTGAGAAGTTCCAAAAACCCGCACACACTGATATAGACCCTAACTCCAATATAAAAAAAATCAAATAAGTTCTGAGTGGTTTATAACTAGAGAAATAACGTGGGAAGATTCTGAGAGGGACTTCCAGAAAATGCAACCGTTAACTGAAAACTCTAAGCAGAAATTGAGTAAATCTTGGGAATGGAAAGCTACAAGATCTAGTTCAAGTTCAAGTGAGTTTATTGTCATGTGTCCCTGTATAGGACAATGAAATTCTTGCTTTGCTTAAGCACACAGAAAATAGTAGGCATTTACTACAAAACAGATAAATGTGTCCATATACCATGATATAAATATATACACACATGAATAAATAAACTGGTAGTGCAAATAACAGAAAGTGGTTGCTAATAATCAGAGTTTTGTCCGAGCCAGGTTTAATAGCCTGATGGCTATGGGGAAGTAGCTATTCCTGAACCTGGTTGTTGCAGTCTTCAGGCTCCTGTACCTTCTACCTGAAGGTAGCAGGGAGATGAGTGTGTGGCCAGGATGGTGTGGGTCTTTGATGATACTGCCAGCCTTTTTGAGGCAGCGACTGCGATAAATCCCCTCGATGGAAGGAAGGTCAGAGCCGATGATGGACTGGGCAGTGTTTATTACTTTTTGTAGTCTTTTCCTCTCCAGGGCGCTCAAATTGCCGAACCAAGCCACGATGCAACCGGTCAGCATGCTCTCGACTGTGCACCTGTAGAAGTTAGAGAGAGTCTTCCTTGACAATCCGACTCTCTGTAATCTTCTCAGGAAGTAGAGGCGCTGATGAGCTTTTTTGATAATTGCGTTAGTGTTCTCGGACCAGGAAGACTACAAGACTACGAGAAACTTGCAGAGAATACTGAGGATTTTGAAGTAAACGTGAAGAATAGATACTAATTGCTCAAGAATAAGCAAGTTCGGTATTCCGAAAAACGCAAGGAATCATGGTCAAAGGTCATTCGCCATAAAGAAAAAGCGAATGAAGGGCTGGCTGAAGAAACTGTATAAATTCTTATCTTTATTCATAATTTATGTGTAAAAATATATTTAATCTGAGGAACGGGGATGCAAGGTAGCGGGATGTAACAGCGAGAGAGAGGGTGTAGATGCGAGTGGGCAGCCAGGTTTGAACCAGGGTCCCTGGTGCCGCAAGCGCTGCCGAACCGCCACATTACCCCCGCCCACCCGAATGTCCCAACCCCGGCCGTGGCAACGGCGGCCCCAGGTCCATAGCCAATGCGGAGAAGAAGCACATACTCCAGCCAAACCCCGCTCCTACTCCCAAGGAACCCGCTCCCCGATGGGACGAGGACCACCAGCCCCACCCAGCGGCCGCCGGCCAACGCCCCCGGCGAAAGCCGAGCACCAGCCATCAACAGGAACACAAACAAAGTGCTGCAGCAAATCAGCTGGACTGGCAGCATCCCCGGAGAAAAGGAACGGGTGACGTTTCGGGTCGAGACCCTTCTCCAGAGATATTCAGTTCAGTTCAATTTTATTTGTCATTTGTCATATGTAGGTTAACACAGGGTCAACGGTACAATTAAATGTTTTTGACAAGACAATGGGTCACCTCAGCAATGATATTACAAGGATAAAATTATGGTAAAAAAAAGATAAGATAAAAGTGACATTGGTAAGTAAAAAGTCAATAATAAATAAAATAATCAACATATATGATGTGTTTATGAGTTCAGAAGCCTGATGGCATGATGATAAAAACTGTTCTTAAGTCTGGTGGTGCGTGCAGCCATGCTCCTATATCGTCTGCCTGACGGCAACAAGAACAGTCTGCGTGCTGGGTGGCTGTGGTCCTTGATGCTGTGTGCCTTCCACAAGCACCGCCGGTGGAAAATGTCCTGAATGACCGGGAGACAGTTGCCAATGATGTGCTGTGCCGCCTTCACCACTCTCTGTAGTGATTTGCGGCTGTGGGCAGAACAGTTCCTGTCAAGTCAAACTGAAATGAAAGAACAGGTGCAGAGAAATGCTACATTGAAATCACGAGACAGTGATTAAAGTGGGCGGAACCCCAGCCTGCCGAGTTCTGCCCGGGGGTCAAAAGGGCACACAGCACCAGAAGCCAGTGAAGAAGATACAAGAGACTTGCGGGCGGTAAAACTTGGACAGTAAATCAAAAGGACTGTCCAAAAAGACTGCCGCGATAGCCAGAAAAGGCAAGCAGGACTGATTTTCTACAGACCCGATTGGCAGCCGGTAAGGACTGAACTCTAAATGGACTGAGCCGAAGACTGCAGCCCCAGAGACTCTGTTTAACCCTTTAATAGCTGAGAAACTTGTCTGGCTAACGTGTTGATTGAGAAAGTTTGAAATATTGGTGGTGTTTGTTAACCAAGATGACAGGGTGATGATAGTGTTTGTTGTCTATGTAAAGTGCATATGTTAAGGGCTAATGTGAGCTAATTTCTAATACTTATATGCTATGTGTGGTGTTAGTTTAAATAATTGCACTTTAAAAAATATGATAAAATGTGTTAAAAAACAGTAAATATTCATATGATATTAAGCTAAAAAATTGGTAACAGTAGTGGGCATTATTTGTATTTTTCATTTAATGAAATGTGAAAATTATTTAAAAAACAAAATGGCTGCTATGAGTTGGAATGTTAAATACATGTAATTTTCTGTTATTTATATTTGGTTACAGTAATGTGTGTCTAAAGGTTTTTCACCTGATAAAGACCAAAACTGATAAAGACCAAAACTGATAAAGACCAAAACTGATAAAGACCAAAACTGGTAAAGACTAAAACTGCTAAAAACTGCTAAAGACTAATCTGCCAAAATAAAAGAAGGAGTAAATAAAAGGTGGAAAAGAAGTGTTTGGTCTGAGTGAATCCAGTTCATCATTTCGGGGTAGATAAATCAAATCCCTTTCAAGCGGGGAATCTGCAAAAACATTAGAAGACTTGACAGTGAAAAACCGTTGTGACCAGGAGATCTGGAAACCTGGAAAAGAGACAGTTAAGTCAAGATAAATCATGGCTGATGAAGTTACTGGAAAGTCAGCTGAGCAGCTCAAGCTGAAGAGGACAACAGCAAAACGGGCATTATCTCGTCTTGTTAACAGCATCATTAGGAACCATGAAGAAATGTCTGAAGAGGAGCTCAGGAACAATTTCAACAAACTCATGCAGGAGGCCGAAAAAGTAATGGAAGCCAATGACAATGTGGAGGCTGGACTCATTGCAGAGCTGGACGCGGAGCTGGACGCAGATGAAGAAACTGTGTTAACTGAACAGCAAAAAGCCGACCTGGCAAAGACTGCAAAGGAGTGTGAGTCGAAACTAAAAGAGGTCAAAGGGCTCATCCAGGACACTCTATGGGCAAACTTTGGAAATGTTGAATTATCCACCTCACTACAGACAGCAGATGGTGCATGTGAACTTGCTGCTGCCACCGCACCATCAAATAGCAACCAAGAAGCATATGAATTCATGCTTAACCACCTGCAGAAACTGGTAGAGACTGTAAAGGAGACGTACAGTCGGTGGAAACGTTGGGTCCCTCTGGATGAGCAAGAGAGCTTCCAGAAACACCTAAGAACACTCGAGCTTCTCGGCCCCAAGCTGGTTTCCAGGAAGGCTGACTTCATACAGGCAAGAATAAAGAAGGACGCTGAAGGATTAGCTCAAGCGGCGAATGCTTTCAATTATCCTTCACCAGCCATCAGACTGAGACCCACGGCCCTTCCTACGTTTACTGGAAACAAGCGTGACTTTTATAGATGGAGGAAGGATTGGGAAGCACTGCAAAAGCAAGGTGAACCCACTGGATCAAATTAGGTGAAGAAGGTTCAATTGCTGGACAGTCTGGAGGACAAAATACAAGAGACCTCCGCCTCACAAGTTATAACACTGCAGATTATATCTTTCGTGTCCTAGAGAACCGGTTTGGAAATCAAACAGCTATTGCTATTGAGATAGTGGAGGAGCTTCAGAGAATCCCACCTGTCAGAGGACATCAGCCACGTAAAATAGTGGAATTAATTCAAGCTGTGGAAAAGGCGCTTAAGGACGAGCGATCTCGGAGACACAGGCGCTATTAAAAATCCACTGATGACAAAATCAATTGAAACCAAGCTCCCAGAAACCCTCAAGAAGGAATGGCTGGTTTATGTAGCTGACAAGAGGAATGCTGTGGCACCAGAGAAACGGTTTGACAGTCTCTTGTCATTTCTCAAAGAGCAGGAGAGCATATACGAACAGCTCGAGCAACTGAGGGACGAGGAGCCGAGTAGAAAGGAAACTCGGACTGAACCAAGACATGCCAGAACCAAGTCTACCAAGTCAGGAAATGACCACACAAATTGTGTAGTCTGTGGTGACGTAAAGCGGCCTTTTCACGGGGCGAGTTGACGCAAGATGTCACCAGAGTGAAGAGGTCGTGGTCCAGCACGAGTCTCGCACGATATAACGGCAGTAGATAAAGAGTTCCCACGGTACTCGGCATTTCTGCTATTTGTGCGAGTGACTTGTCCGTTTCCCGAGCTATCCCGTTAAATCTTGAATGAACATCGTGAACTACACGTGACACAAATGATGTAACTTTTTTTTCACACACTATATATATCCTCCCTTGGTCGAATTGGCTCATTTGGAGACATATTTTACTGTGTATGTGGGAGACACAGATGGACTGAGCACAGTACCTCGGTCTTACTGTGTGTGGGAGAGGGGGAGAAAGAGACGTACACTCACAGAGGCAGAGTCTCTCAGCCTGTGTAAGAGGGAGGGAGAGAGAGAGAGAGGCACACACAAGGTGGATGTGAAATCTCACCTGCCTGTTTCAGTGACAGACACCCGCCGTCAGTAAATGAAGACACCCCCATCTGTCTCCCCCTCCTCTCCCTCGACTCCCCCACCTTTCTCTCCCAACTCCAGTCCCGTCCCGACCCCCTGGGAAACTGAATAGAGCAACAGTCAACTGCTGCCTGTGCGCTGATATGACAATAAAGGCTACTTTACTTTACTGAGTTAAAGAGTTCCCACGGTAGACTGTAAAACTGGGACCCTGGTTCTGGACTCCCCCAACACCGGAACCCTTCTTCAGACAGCCTAATCGGAATTGAGTCTGAAGATGTGTCTCGTCCCGAAACATCAGCTTTTTTTCTCCAGAGATGCTGCTTGACTCGCTGAGTTACTCCAGCTTTTTGTGTCTGTCTTCGGTTTAAACCAGCATGTGCAGTTCACTCCTTACACGGGTCTCTGTACAACATTGATTGGTAGCGTTCCGGACCCCTGGACCCGAGGACTCCGACCTGTATCTCTCAAAGAAGTACATGTGAAAAATTTCTCACGGACCATAAAAATGCGTAACCTTTCAGTAAAGTCCCTTTTAAAGATTATAGTTATTTTCTTGAATCTCATTAACATAACTCATGAATAAGTTGATGTCCATATGCGGATGCAAATCTTTATTTTTATTTATTTTTTAAATTCAATCCCACATAAGATAATTTTTACTCACCTTCTGATCCCTCTGTCCAGCTTCCGGGTTCACCGTTCGCAGGAGTTCCCACGGTACCCGCAAGAGTTATTACGGATATCGCACTGGCCACTACGTTCATATAATGTTGCAATACTCAACCACAAGTGTACAAGTCACTCTTGGAGAAATTCAAACTTTCTTGAATTTTCTCCCGAGTGACCAAGTTACACGATGACCTGCCGTTAGCGCTACGGTGGTCCACGGTGGTCCACGAATGCCACACTGTTATCACACGAGGTTCCCACGATGTTAAACTCCGGTTAACTCTTGCGTCAAGTCGCCCCGTGAAAAGGCCGCTTAAAGCATAAAAGAAAGCTGTACTTCTGCAAGCAGTTTCGAGGGCTAAAGCTGACAGAGAAAAGAGCTGCAGTAAAGAAGTTGGGAGCGTGCAAAAAGTGTCTTGAAGTTCATGATGATGGTTCATACTGCAAACCTGCATATCTGTGTAAAAATCAAATCTGCAAGGATGAACAGACTCCTGAGCATCATTTTTATCTGTGCCCCAATTATGAGATGAGGAAAAGCAGTGTGGATCAGAGAAGGAGTAAATTTGGTCCAGAGGAAGATAAGGGCAAGAAGAAATATACAGTGGACCAAGAGGAGTTTTTCAGCAAACTTCCACCAGAGTTGGCAAAACAATGCCGAGATGTGTTCTCCAACACTGCATCAAGAGCCTTCAACACTGCAAAGCATCAGCCAAGCCTCCTAAAGGAAGGTGGACTGCAAGAGCATCCAGTGATTATGATGCTTCTGGAGGTCGTAGCAAATGCTGGACAAAAGTTTGGGACATTAATTGACTTGGCTTCAGATACCAACTACATAACTCACAAGGCTGCGAGTAGACTGAACCTTAGGAGTGAAGACATCACGCTTATCATCCATGGAGTTGGGGGGATGAAGGTCCACGTAGAGACGAGGCGCTACCTTCTAAAGATCCGAGTGAAGACTCCCAAGGGCACACTCAAGTCGCACCAGTTAGTTTGTTATGGATTGGACAGCATTGCAGATGTTCACAAACATGTGACACCACAGCAGCTGCAAAAGTTCTTTCCAGACGTCCCACTTGAGGAACTTGTGAGACCAAAAGAGATACATTTGCTCATAAGCCATAGAGAAGGTCAGCTAGCGCCTCAGAGGATTAGAACTGTTGGAGATCTCATTCTGTGGGATGGACCACTGGGAAAGACTGTTGGAGGTTGTCATCCTGAGCTATTTGAGAAGCTTACCATGTCAGCCCACATGTCCAAAACACACTTCGCAAGATCAATGAGAGCAGCTGCTTTAAAGTATGAGGAGCTCACTGCCCCAGTCCCTGAGGAACTTTCACCAAACGGACAGGTCGCCGTCAAAGTCCAGAAGTCACGTACATCAACCGCCAATCGGGACTTCTTGGATTGGTGGAAGTGGGATAGCATTGGAGCAGCATGCGAGCCAAAGTGCGGGGGTTGCCGCTGTGGAAACTGCCAGCCAGGCGGAAAAGAAATGACTCTTGCTGAAGAGAGAGAGCTCGAAGTGGTAAGGGAAGGCCTCACCTACATAACAGGAGACCGTCACAGTAAAGACCCACATTGGCATGCTAGCTATCCTTGGTTGGAAGACCCAGCTTCTCTACCAAATAATAAAAGGACAGTGGAAGCCACATTTCTCAGGACGGAGAGGCAGCTATCCAGAGAACCTGAATGGAAAAGTGCCTACACAGCTCAGGTGCACGACATGGTGGACCGAAAGGCTGCAATCAAATTGTCTGAAGACATGATTGCAAACTGGAAGGGACCAGTGTGGTATGTGAGTCACCTTATTGCTCCAAACCCCCACTCTGTCACAACCCCAGTGAGACTAGTGTGGAACAGCAGCCAAAAGTGCAATGGTGTCAGCTTAAATGATTTGCTGATGAAAGGTCCAGACGTCCTCAACCAAATTCGCGCCGTCCTCCTCAGATTCAGGGACGGAATCTATGCTGCTCTGGGAGACATAAAGAAGATGTATAACTCAGTCTGGTTGGAGGACCGTGAAATACACTTACACAGATTCCTCTGGCGAGATTCCGAGGACGAGGAGCTGGGAGAGTATGCTATCACAAGAGTGAACATCGGAGACAAACCTGTGGGGTGCATTGCACAGTTGGCAATGCGTGAGACTGCTAATCTTCCTTCTTTTACCCACCTCAAGGATGAGCAGCAAGTACTCCAGAAAGACAGCTATGTTGACGACATCCTCACATCTCCCAACAGCCTCGACCAGTTGAGAATCATCACAGCAAATGTGGAACGAATCCTAAAAGCTGGTGGGTTTGAGCTCAAGCCTTGGGTTCTGTCTGGCCAAAGTGGGAGGAAGGAGGACAGTGATGCTTTAAAGAAAAGCAAAACAAAAAGCATGATCCTACCAAACCAAATGCATGATGATGATAACAAGGCACTTGGTCTGGGCTACATTGTTGAAGAGGACATGCTCCACGTTATGGTGGGAATCAATTTCTCCAAGAGAAAGAAAAAGATGTGGCTTGGTCAAGGCCTTCTACAAGAGCAAATAAAAACTCAGATGCCAAATCCCCTAACATGAAGAGAGCTTCTCAGCCAGGTAGCAGGGCTATATGACCCCATCGGCATAGTGGCTCCTGTTAAGCAAAAGGGAGTGATTCTACTACGCAGAGCTTTCCAAGAAGCAAAAGAGGGAAGCTGTTCGGTCAGAGACACATGGGACATGGCACTCTCAGATGGACTCAGGGATGATGCAATTAAGCTCTTTGAAGAGTACGTACAACTTGGAAATGTCAAGTTCGTCAGGGCACTGACTCCCTCTTGCTCCGCAACTGAACCCTTGGGAATCACCTTTTCTGACGGAAGTGAGCACACCTACGGGGCAGTGATGTACCTGAGATGGGATTCAGACCATGGCCCAATTGTCAGACTTGTGGAATCCAAGGCCAAGTTAACTCCCTTGGACCACAGAGGAGACGCTGTTAAAGCAGAGATGTGCGGAGCAGTGTTCGCCTCACGTTTAAAGAAGTATTTTGAGCTACACAGTCAAATTCAAGTGGAGAAGTGGTATCATCTTGTGGATAGCCAAACAATCCTTGGTGCAATACAGCGAGAAAGCTACGGATTTCAGACATTCTTCGCCAATCGGATTGGAGAGATTCAAACAAGCACCACCATTCAGGACTGGCGGTGGATTCCTGGCCCACAAAACATCGCTGATGTAATCACCAGAGGTGCCAGCCCTCGAGACTTTGATCAGTATTCGGAGTGGCAAAATGGACCGAAGTTCCTGGTATTGCCTGTGAGTGAGTGGCCAATAAAATCAGCTAAAGAACTGGCTGCCACTGCCAGAGAGAACATCGACAAGTTACAGAAGAAAGCTTTTGTTGCAGCACTATCAAGAGCCAAAGTAGAGAAACAAGAACCGGAACCAACAAACCCAAAGAGACCACCTGCAGGGTCAGCTATTCAGAACCATGTTGATGTCAAGCGGTTCAGCATTCTAACACGACTGATCAAGACAGTCGCATGGATTTGGAGAGAAGCGAAGAGGTTTCTTGGCAAGAACAAAGCCCTAAACAATCCAAAGTGGGAGGCCATCTCTCTGACAGGAGTCATTACAGTAAGAGAACGAGAAAATGCTCTAAAAGACATTTTTTGTGCTGCGCAATTGGGCACAACTTTCCCAAGCACCACAACAGTTCGACTGGTAGCCTATAAAGACCAAGTTCAAACCTAGACTTCAAAGTTTGACTTTAAAGCGTCGATCTCCCAAGTGGTTCCATTGGAAGATCGAGTGGGAGGTGTCAAGTCAAACTGAAATGAAAGAACAGGTGCAGAGAAATGCTACATTGAAATCACGAGACAGTGATTAAAGTGGGCGGAACCCCAGCCTGCCGAGTTCTGCCCGGGGGTCAAAAGGGCGCACAGCACCAGAAGCCAGTGAAGAAGACACAAGAGACTTGCGGGCGGTAAAACTTGGACAGTAAATCAAAAGGACTGTCCAAAAAGACTGCCGCGATAGCCAGAAAAGGCAAGCAGGACTGATTTTCTACAGACCCGATTGGCAGCCGGTAAGGACTGAACTCTAAATGGACTGAGCCGAAGACTGCAGCCACAGAGACTCTGTTTAACCCTTTAATAGCTGAGAAACTTGTCTGGCTAACGTGTTGATTGAGAAAGTTTGAAATATTGGTGGTGTTTGTTAACCAAGATGACAGGGTGATGATAGTGTTTGTTGTCTA
Organism: Amblyraja radiata; assembly: GCF_010909765.2. NCBI lineage: Eukaryota > Metazoa > Chordata > Chondrichthyes > Rajiformes > Rajidae > Amblyraja > Amblyraja radiata. The sequence continues at coordinate 19,241 of NW_022630845.1, read as the reverse complement.
TGTAAAGTGCATATGTTAAGGGCTAATGTGAGCTAATTTCTAATACTTATATGCTATGTGTGGTGTTAGTTTAAATAATTGCACTTTAAAAAATATGATAAAATGTGTTAAAAAACAGTAAATATTCATATGATATTAAGCTAAAAAATTGGTAACAGTAGTGGGCATTATTTGTATTTTTCATTTAATGAAATGTGAAAATTATTTAAAAAACAAAATGGCTGCTATGAGTTGGAATGTTAAATACATGTAATTTTCTGTTATTTATATTTGGTTACAGTAATGTGTATATTTTCTGCCTTTGTGTCTAAAGGTTTTTCACCTGATAAAGACCAAAACTGATAAAGACCAAAACTGATAAAGACCAAAACTGGTAAAGACTAAAACTGCTAAAAACTGCTAAAGACTAATCTGCCAAAATAAAAGAAGGAGTAAATAAAAGGTGGAAAAGAAGTGTTTGGTCTGAGTGAATCCAGTTCATCATTTCGGGGTAGATAAATCAAATCCCTTTCAAGCGGGGAATCTGCAAAAACATTAGAAGACTTGACAGTTCCCGTACCTGGTTAAACCTCACATTACTGCCAGCCTCCCCTCATGGTTAGACCCCCTCCAGTTCGCCTATCGTCCCAGCCGTTCTACAGAAGTTGCCATCTCTACCACACTGCACACAGTACTCACTCATCTGGAAAACAAAAACACCTACGCCAGAATCCTGCACATTGACTTCAGCTCAGCCTTTAACACCATCATCCCACAGAGACGTGGAGAAACTAACCCTGCTGGGCCTCAACACCACCCTGTGTCACTGGATCTTGGACTTTCTGACAGAGAGACCGCAGTCAGTCCGTGTTGGCAAGAACACCTCGGGCTCGATAACGCTGAGCACCGGCTCCCCTCAAGGCTGTGTGCTCAGCCCGCTGTTGTTCACACTGCTCACACATGACTGTGCTGCCAGATTCAGGGACAATAAGATCATAAAATTCACAAATGACACAACAGTGGTGGGATTCAGCAGCGGAGATGATGAATTAATTTACAGGGAGGAAGTGAAACTAGTGGACTGGTGCGGCAACAGCAATTTAGCATTAAACGTCGACAAAACAAAGGAGATGATTGTCAACTTCAGGAGGACGCAGCCAAAACACACACCCCTCAACATCAGTGGCACCACGGTGGAGAGAGTGGAGAGCATAAAGTTTCTCGGAGTGCAAATTACAGACAGTCTCACCTGGTCCAGGAACAACACTGGGATTGTCAAATGAGCCCATCAGCGATTGCACTACCTGAGGAAACTCAAAACAGGCCTCACTCCCTACCAACATCCTCAGGACTTTTTACAGGGGCACGGTGGAGTCTGTACTCAAGTACTGCATGAACACGTGGTACTCCAACTGTAACTGCTCAGACAGGAAGGCTCTGCAGAGGGTAGTGAGGGGAGCAGAAAGGATCATTGGGGAGGTGGGGTAGCGTTGCTGATTAGAGAGGAGATTAACGCAATGGAAAGGAAGGACATTAGTTTGGAGGATGTGGAATCGGTATGGGTAGAGCTGCGAAAGGGGCAGAAAACGCTGGTGGGTGTTGTGTACAGGCCACCTAACAGTAGTAGTGAGGTTGGAGATGGTATCAAACAGGAAATTAGAATTGCGTGCGACAAAGGCAAAACCGTTATAATGGGTGACTTCAATCTACATATAGATTGGGTGAATCAAATTGGCAGGGGTGCTGAGGAAGAGGATTTCTTGGAATGTATGCGGGATAGTTATCTAAATCAACATGTAGAGGAACCAACGAGAGAGCAGGCTATTTTAGACTGGGTATTGAGTAATGAGGAAGGGTTAGTTAGCAGTCTTGTTGTACGTGCCCCCTTGGGCAAGAGTGACCATAATATGGTTGAGTTCTTCATTAGGATGGAGAGTGACATTGTTAATTCAGAAACAATGGTTCTGAACTTAAAGAAAGGTAACTTTGAGGGTATGAGACGTGAATTGGCCAAGATTGACTGGCAATTAATTCTAAAAGGGTTGACGGTGGATATGCAATGGAAGACATTTAAAGACTGCATGGATGAACTACAAAAATTGTTCATCCCAGTTTGGCAAAAGAATAAATCAGGGAAGGTAGTACATCCGTGGATAACAAGGGAAATCAGGGATAGTATCAAAGCGAAGGATGATGCGTACAAATTAGCCAGAAAAAGCAGCATACCGGAGGACTGGGAGAAATTCAGAGACCAGCAGAGGAGGACAAAGGGCTTAATTAGGAAAGGAAAAATAGATTATGAAAGAAAACTGGCAGGGAACATAAAAACTGACTGCAAAAGTTTTTATAGATATGTGAAAAGAAAGAGATTAGTTAAAACAAATGTAGGTCCCTTGCAGTCAGAAACAGGTGAGTTGATCATGGGGAACAAGGATATGGCGGACCAATTGAATAACTACTTTGGTTCCGTCTTCACTAAGGAAGACATAAATAATCTGCCGGAAATAGCAGGGGACCGCGGGTCAAAGGAGTTGGAGGAATTGAGTGAAATCCAGGTTAGCCGGGAAGTGGTGTTGGGTAAATTGAATGGATTAAAGGCCGATAAATCCCCAGGGCCAGATAGGCGGCATCCCAGAGTACTTAAGGAAGTAGCTCCAGAAATAGTGGATGCATTAATAATAATCTTTCAAAACTCTTTAGATTCTGGAGTAGTTCCTGAGGATTGGCGGGTAGCAAACGTAACCCCACTTTTTAAGAAGGGAGGGAGAGAAAAAACGGGGAATTACAGACCAGTTAGTCTAACATCGGTAGTGGGGAAACTACTAGAGTCAGTTATTAAAGATGGGATAGCAGCACATTTGGAAAGTGGTGAAATCATTGGACAAAGTCAGCATGAATTTACAAAAGGTAAATCATGTCTGACGAATCTTATAGAATTTTTCGAGGATGTAACTAGTAGCGTGGATAGGGGAGAACCAGTGGATGTGGTGTATCTGGACTTCCAGAAGGCTTTCGACAAGGTCCCACATAAGAGATTAGTATACAAACTTAAAGCACACGGCATTGGGGGTTCAGTATTGATGTGGATAAAGAACTGGCTGGCAAACAGGAAGCAAAGAGTAGGAGTAAACGGGTCCTTTTCACAATGGCAGGCAGTGACTAGTGGGGTACCGCAAGGCTCAGTGCTGGGACCCCAGCTATTTACAATATATATTAATGATCTGGATGAGGGAATTGAAGGCAATATCTCCAAGTTTGCGGATGACACTAAGCTGGGGGGCAGTGTTAGCTGTGAGGAGGATGCTAGGAGACTGCAAGGTGACTTGGATAGGCTGGGTGAGTGGGCAAATGTTTGGCAGATGCAGTATAATGTGGATAAATGTGAGGTTATCCATTTTGGTGGCAAAAACAGGAAAGCAGACTATTATCTAAATGGTGGCCGACTAGGAAAAGGGGAGATGCAGCGAGACCTGGGTGTCATGGTACACCAGTCATTGAAAGTAGGCATGCAGGTGCAGCAGGCAGTGAAGAAAGCGAATGGTATGTTAGCTTTCATAGCAAAAGGATTTGAGTATAGGACCTACAGGGGGCGCTGACCTGTGCGCGGCTGCCCAGCCAGCAGCTGTCCGTCTTTTCATCTTTTTTTTATTTTTAATTAGTTAAAGTGTTTTTGTTTCTGGAGTTCTAGACTTTTTTATGTGGGGGGTGGGGGGGGGGAAGGGGGAAACTACCTTTCAGGGTCCCTACCTGGTCGGAGAGGCAGTTTTTCTCCGGGCTGCAGTTTCGACCAGTCCTCGCGGCCTACCAGCGGGCCTGGAGCGGCGTTTCCTGTCGGGGACCGCCCAGAACCACGGCTTCGGCAGGGCACAGCGCTGGAGCGCTATCGTGGAGCGGGTGATGCCTTGCCCGGGTCGCCGCGCTGGAGCTCCGGTGAGCTGAGACCGCCGGGAACAACATCGCGGAGCTGCGGGACTGTGGAGCGGCCAGCTGCGGGCGGCGGCGCCGAACTTTACACCGGGAGCCTGGGATCTCGCGACGAGATCGCCAGTGGTGGAGCTCCAACCGGCGCGGCCTTGTCGGCTTCGGAAACCGCGGCCTCCAGTATGGAAGCGGCCGTTCCAGGTGTCCCAAGCCGCTGTGAGGATTCTCCCGACGCCGGAGCACCATCACCCGGCGAGAACGGCCAGGAACATCGGGCCTCCGTAGAGGCAACTGTGGAGGCCTCAATAGGCCCGACTATGGGTGAACTGGGGTTGGGGACTGGACTTTGTGCCTTCCCTCATGGTGGGAGCCATTGTGGGGGGATGTTCTTTATGTTTAAATCTCTTATTAATGTTATGTCTGTATTCTTTCTTTGTGTGCTGCATTGGCAAGAAGCATTTCACTACACCTAGGTGTATGTGACCAATAAATAACCTTTGAACCTTTTGAACCTTTTGATAGGAGCAGGGAGGTTCTACTGCAGTTGTACAGGGTCTTGGTGAGACCACACCTGGAGTATTGCATACAGTTTTGGTCTCCAAATCTGAGGAAGGACATTATTGCCATAGAGGGAGTGCAGAGAAGGTTCACCAGACTGATTCCTGGGATGTCAGGACTGTCTTATGAAGAAAGACTGGATAGACTTGGTTTATACTCTCTAGAATTTAGGAGATTGAGAGGGGATCTTATAGAAACTTATAAAATTCTTAAGGGGTTGGACAGGCTAGATGCAGGAAGATTACTCCCGATGTTGGGGAAGTCCAGGACAAGGGGTCACAGCTTAAGGATAAGGGGGAAATCCTTTAAAACTGAGATGAGAAGAACTTTTTCACACAGAGAGTGGTGAATCTCTGGAACTCTCTGCCACAGAGGGTAGTCGCGGCCAGTTCATTGGCTATATTTAAGAGGGAGTTAGATGTGGCCCTTGTGGCTAAGGGGATCAGAGGGTATGGAGAGAAGGCAGGTATGGGATACTGAGTTGGATGATCAGCCATGATCATATTGAATGGCGGTGCAGGCTCGAAGGGCCGAATGGCCTACTCCTGCACCTAATTTCTATGTTTCTATGTCTCCCTACCCTCGATACAAGAACTGTTCCAGAGCCGCTGTCTGAAAAAAGCTCTGAGAATAGCTAAGGACAAACTGCACCCCCTCCACACACACCTGGATCTCCTGCCATCAGGCAAGATATACCGTAGCATCAAAGCCCGGATTACCAGACTGCTAAACAGCTTCCTGCCACAGGCTGTGAGGCTGCTAAACAGTCACTCCACCTGATTCTGCTGCTTTGCACTGACAATTTAATAACTCTGGTACTGGCCACTCAAATCAGCTGCCCTGGACATTTTAATGACTGTTTTTACTGTATTTTAATGTTGCTGTTTTACCTGCTTTTAATTATTTATACTGTTTCATCAGGGACTGGATTGTTTTTATTGTTATTATGTGTGAAAAGTTTAAGTTTAACGGCTTCTCATTTTGCACTGTACAATTGTTGCTTTGCAAGATGACAATAAAGGTTGATTGATTGATTGACTGTGATGCAGCCCGTCAGCAGACTCTGGATGGTGCATCTTTAGAAGTTTGTGAGGATGCTGGCATTCATGCCAAACTTCCTCAGTCTTCTCAGGAAAAAAAGAGTCGCTGGCGGGCTTTCTTAGTTATTGTGTCCGTGTGCAGTGTCCAAGAGAGGTCCTCAGTGATGTGCACACTGAGGAACTTGAAGCTGCTGACCCTTTCAACCTCAGCATCACCGATGTGGATGGGGAGGTGACCATTCCCCTGCTGTCTCCTGTAGTCCACGATCATCTCTTTAGTTTTGCTGACATTGAGAGAGATGTTATTTTCCTGGCACCAGCTGTTTAGTGCCTTTACCTCCTCTCTATAGGTCGTCTCATTATTGTCTGTGATGAGGCCCAGGATGGTTGTGTCGTCAGCAAACTTTAAGATGATGTTGGAGCTGTGCTTAGCAGTACAGTCATGCGTGAACAGGGAGTACAGGAGAGGACTGAGCACACAACCCTGTGATGCACCTGTGTTGAGGATCAGTGAGGAAGAGTTGTGGCTGCCAATTCTCACCACCTGGGGCCTGCCCGTCAGGAAGTCGAATATCCAGCCGCAGATGGAGGTCTCTAGTCCAAGATCTAGGAGCTTGTCCTGGTCCCTCAACACCTCCAAGCTGATCAAAAAGGCACAGCAGCGCCTTTACTTCCTGAAGAGGCTTAAGAAAGCCCACCTGTCCCCCCAGATCCTGACCAACTTCTACAGGTGTACCATCGAGAGCATCCTGACCGCCTGCTTCACGGTATGGTACAGCAGCTGCACTGTTGCGGACAGGAAGGCACTACAACGGGTGGTGAAAACCGCGCAGCACATCATCGGTGCCCCGCTCCCTGCCATGGATGCCCTCCACCGAAAACGGTGTCTGAAACGAGCTGGGAAGATCATTAAAGACCCCTCCCACCCCAACCATGGACTGTTTGCCCTCCTCCCATCAGGGAGGCGGTACAGGAGCCTCAGGTCTCGTACCAGTAGGATGAGGAACAGCTTCTACAATCATACCGTCGCATTGCTGAACTCGGAGTCCCGCCGATAGATTCCTCCGGTCCCTCCGTCCCCATTGTTTAATTATTCTGTATTTTTTATTATTCTGTATCCTCTTTTTTTTTTAAATTTCTATATTGCACTACTACGGACTGACGCAAAACTGCATTTCGTTGTACCCATACTCAGTATTTGTGCAATGACATTAAAGTTGAATTGAATTGGGGACGAGTTTTGAGGGAATGATAATGTTGAATGCCAAGCTGTAGTCAATGAAGAGCATTCTCACATATGTATTCAGGTGGGTGAGCGCAGTGTGAACACCTCTGCCAGTTGATCAGCGCACGCCCTGAGAGCCCGCCCTGGAATACCAACCGGCCCTGGAGCTTTGCGGTCATTGACCTTTTTGAAGGACCGCCTCAATTCTGCCATTTGTAGGGTCACTGAGGTAGTCCCCCTGCACACCTGTGGACTCATGGTGGGCGCTGTGTTGTCTGCACCGAACCGGGCATAGAAGGTGTTAAGCTCGTCCGGGAGCGAACCGGTAGTCTGGACAGTGCTCCTGTTTTTCCCATTGTAATCCGTGATGCAATGCAATCCACTCCACATGCGTCTGGGGTCAGAGCTGTAGTAGTTAGATTCCACTTTGTCTCTGTAGCTTTCCTGATGGATTTCCGGATTTCATATCTAGCTGCTTTGTAGGCGTTGGGATCCCCTGAGTTGAAGGCAGTGGTCGGTGCTTTGAGTTTGACACACATTTCCCCTCTGACCCAGGGTTTCTGATTTGGGTAAGTGCATATGGTGGCTTTTGGAACAACATCATCGATGCACTTACTTATGTAGCCTAAGACAGAGACTGTGTATTCGTTGATGCTGCTTTCTGCTGCATCCTCAAATATCTGCCAGTCAGTTTTGTCAAAGCAGTCCTGCAAGACCTCATCAGCCTCATTGTTCCATTTGTAAATGTCCCTGTAAACCGGTTTTTCCTGTTTTAGTTTATGCCTGTATGCAGGCAGCAGTAGGATGGAACAGTGGTCTGCCTTCCCAAAAGCAGGGCGGGGGATGGGCTTGTAGCAGTCTCTGAATGTGGTGTAACAATGGTCTAGGGTCTGCTCTCCCCTGGTGGGAAAAGTGATATGTTGGTAATATTTTGGTTGAACCTTCTTCATGGCTCTGTTGAAGTCTCCCAGAACAATGACCGCAGACTCAGGGTGGGAGTTCTCCAGCTCATTTACAGTCCTATACAGTTCGGCTAGGGATTTACAGAAAGTACATTATAGGAAGCCACAGAGAGAAAATAGTATATTAATTGAAACACTGCCTAGAGTAAATACTGTAGTTATAGCTTTTAAGAAGGATATGAATAGTTGAAATGGTTTTACCAGAATAGAAAAGACTAAGAAGGGAGACCTACCAGAGGGCTTTCAATCAAAGGTACGGTTCAGATGAAATACTTTTCCATCTATGAACAGTTGTAGCTAATGTAACCTCAAATTAAAGAATGAAGCATGAATCTCACATTGGAGGGCTATTTGAATGCAATGCAAATAACATGGATACAAGCTTATACCGGTATTAAATGGCAACTAGATAAAAGTAATAAAAGGAAAAAGTGCAGAAGAATATGGGTAAAGGGTAAAGTGATAGCCTTTGCAGAGCAACATTTGCAGCTGTGATTGGAGGGCTGAATGATCAATACTTTGCTATAATCACTATTAATCAAGGGCACATTAAAAAAGGAATAAATATCATGAGGAAAGGAATTTATCCTGCCTCTGCATACCTGTTGCCAGTACTTACAACCTGAATTCATCCAAATATTCTACACTGTTAGTATTTTATCTTTATTGCTATCTTTTAATCGAGCATTAATTTTCAGTGGACGGCATTGTAATATTAATACTACTGTTGCATATTCTCTTACTTTTAAGGTCATTTAAGGCAGTTAGGCACATATCCTCGTCAAGGCTATTTACAAAAGTAGTGCAGTGCAATTGCTTTTCTTATGTCTTGCAAATTTGTCTCCAGGCAATATTTCTTTCTACTCAGACCCAAATCATTCATGTCTTTGGCAAGGCCAACACTTTATGCTATTTTGGAGATAATCTTGAGTAGCTGAGCTCAGACTAAGCTCAGAGTGGTATCATGTAGTATTTTGATCTAGTGGGAACAAAAAATTGGCAATGTATGTCCAGATGTATGTCCTGGTTGGGAACTTGGAGGTTGTGATGTTTCTGTATGTCTGCTCTATATGTACTAACTTGTTTACAGAAGGTATTGCTGTGTTATCTACAAGACACTATATCTGTATCTTGTAGATACACTGCAGTCTGTTGCATTTGTGGTGCAATGTTCAGCACAGTGAGTTGACATGTGCTAGATTGCATCAAGCTTCCTGAGTGTTGTGCTCATCCAGCCAGGAGGAAACTATACCATAATAAACAAACATTTATTGAAAGTGAAAAGACTTTTGGAAATCCCATTCATCACAGTATTCCCAGCCTCCAAACTTATGGCTGATTCAGTTTAAGTTTATAGTCAATGATGATTAAAAGTATATTGTTAGTGGAGAACTAAACAGTGGGAATGACCGGCGCTCGGCCCCCGCCGCCACCAAACCTCTCATTCTGAATCACAACATCCTCCACCAGCAGGGCCTTTGATGCCGGAAGACTACAAGCAGCTCCAGTGGAACTGATTGCCTATCCCAGCGCTGACTAACTCACTGTTTATAATGACTCATGCCCTCCACCGAGGGGGAAAACCGACAGCCACCGGACAAGGAGAGAGTCGCAGCCAACGGTTCCCAGCTCGCCAGAGCCGAGCTGGTCAGCGCCTCCCCCCAGCGCCAGCTGCGAGCCCGGCCCGATGCCTCCAGAGATGGACGGGACACCCGGGAGGGGGCGGGGACAGCCCAGCAGCAACGCAACAGCACCCACAGCGCTGAAGACCCGTGCCCGACCTCGACCCCATAGAGCAGCACGAAGCATAAACCAATCACCAAAGCATAAACAATAGAAACGACAAAATTGTGGCTTTATACAAAGGAACAATAAATACAACTAATTCATAGTTTGAAAGCAGTATTTTCTTACCTAGAATCATCAAAGCTGGAAAATATGGATGAAACGAAGGTCTGATAACACACAGCAGATCCGCTAACGACAATGTTTATAGCGAGTGACCTATGACCTGGGCACGCGCAGTCGTAATACCAAACTCGCTTATTAAACGGAATTTACAAGAAAGTGAACACTATCATTGGCAAGTATAGAATTGGAGAAATTGACAGAATGATGACAAGGTCAGTCTGAAGGAGGGTCCTTCTCTCCAGAGATGCTGCCTCTCCCGCTGAGTTACTCCAGCATTTTGTGTCTATCTTCGAATGGTGGCAAGAGTTAGGGATGGAAATAAATAGCACATCCCGATATTAATAGACCGATGAACTGAACCAATTTTCTGCATTTATAAATTTGATGAGGGGGGCGAGGATTTCCGACAGGTTGGAAAGTACAGAGCTGCTCGCTAAATACTGGCAAATACGTTTATGTATCTTTATCTATAAGATCCACCTGTTGGGAATTACCATTACTCCTTTACAGAAACTGAGAGGACACCTACAAATTAATAAAGACATATTGAAGTACTGTATGTAGATATTTATCTTTTCAATTTGTGAAAGAAAGCATGAAATTTCAAATGTAACTTATTTTATCTTTATAATAAAGATCCTTTCATGGAAAGGGTGTTAGTGAACACAAATATGAATCTCACATTTAAAATTAGATGTTCAATGTATACAAATAACAGTTCAACTATTCTATAAAACAAATATTTAAATCCCCCAGCAAATGTAACAGGGGTTTAGACAAACATTGTTTAGTTGTTCAGCATCTAATTAAACTGGATAATTTGCATAATTAATTATCATAGTGCTTAGTTATAATACTGTAATAAAGTTCCATACAATATAACATGATTGTTCTTCAGCATTTCAAAACAATTCTTCGGAAAGTATACATAAGCAATATTTCCAAATCTCTACAAAAAAGTTACTTATGTTTTTTAAGAACAAACACATCACATGTTTGAAAGTAATATAAATAATTCATTAAGCAACAGCTTATGCGTTCAACTCTTCAATTCACAAAACACTGACAGAATCAATGTGAATTGGTAAAAGAAACCAAGAAAACAAATGGAAATAAAAAAAACCAGCTAGTCTGCATGGCAGCAGAGAAAGTGAAGGTTGGAGAGAAAACAATATTTAACACATAAGAAATATGTAAATAATTCTCCAACCCCACATAGGTCTGAACTATTCAAACATACAGTTATATCCAAATCAGGCTTTGATTACAGACATTACATATCGTGGCTAAAGTATATATGTCACGGAATATAAATCAATTGCTGAAATGCACATTTTGTAACCACAACACCACACTAAAAACAAATGTGGTCATTGTGCATCATTTAAACTTGGAGTTGAGAATTTCCTTTCCTCCATTATGCAAGGTACATGGCCAGTAAATGAGTGCATTGGCATCTGAAAGGTGATCAGACCTGCAGATCACAGTATAACCCATCACGGTTGATGTATCCGAGCTGTTCACATTTAAACAGGTTGCAGGCAACACGTTTTTTTATGGTACTGGAGTAAGCAAACAAACATATGAACAGAAAGTACGTTATAGGAAGCCACAGAGAGAAAATAGTATATTAATTGAAACACTGCCTAGAGTAAATACTGTAGTTATAGCTTTTAAGAAGGATATGAATAGTTGAAATGGTTTTACCAGAATAGAAAAGACTAAGAAGGGAGACCTACCAGAGGGCTTTCAATCAAAGGTAAGGTTCAGATGAAATACTTTTCCATCTATGAACAGTTGTAGCTAATGTAACCTCAAATTAAAGAATGACGCATGAATCTCACATTGGAGGGCTATTTGAATGCAATGCAAATAACATGGATACAAGCTTATACCGGTATTAAATGGCAACTAGATAAAAGTAATAAAAGGAAAAAGTGCAGAAGAATATGGGTAAAGGGTAAAGTGATAGCCTTTGCAGAGCAACATTGGCAGCTGTGATTGGAGGGCTGAATGATCAATACTTTGCTATAATCACTATTAATCAAGGGCACATTAAAAAAGGAATAAATATCATGAGGAAAGGAATTTATCCTGCCTCTGCATACCTGTTGCCTGTACTTACAACCTGAATTCATCCAAATATTCTACACTGTTAGTGTTTTATCTTTATTGCTATCTTTTAATCGAGCATTAATTTTCAGTGGACGGCATTGTAATATTAATATTACTGTTGCATATTCTCTTACTTTTAATGTCATTTAAGGCAGTTAGGCACATATCCTCATCAAGGCTATTTACAAAAGTAGTGCAGTGCAATTGCTTTTCTTATGTCTTGCAAATTTGTCTCCAGGCAATATTTCTTTCTACTCAGACCCAAATCATTCATGTCTTTGGCAAGGCCAACATTTTATGCTATTTTGGAGATAATCTTGAGTAGCTGAGCTCAGACTAAGCTCAGAGTGGGATCATGTAGTATTTTGATATAGTGGGAACAAAAAATTGGCAATGTATGTCCAGATGTATGTCCTGGTTGGGAACTTGGAGGTTGTGATGTTTCTGTATGTCTGCTCTATATGTACTAACTTGTTTACAGAAGGTATTGCTGTGTTATCTACAAGACACTATATCTGTATCTTGTAGATACACTGCAGTCTGTTGCATTTGTGGTGCAATGTTCAGCACAGTGCGTTGACATGTGCTAGATTGCATCAAGCTTCCTGAGTGTTGTGCTCATCCAGCCAGGAAGAAACTATACCATAATAAACAAACATTTATTGAAAGTGAAAAGACTTTTGGCAATCCCATTCATCACAGTATTCCCAGCCTCCAAACTTATGGCTGATTCAATTTAAGTTTATAGTCAATGATGATTCAAAGTATATTGTTAGTGGAGAACTGAACAGTGGGAATGCCTCTGTGGAAGTGGAAGTGACTGGCTTCTTGTTGGAGATGCTCATTGCTTGGCACATGTGTGATACACATGTTACTTGCCACTTATCAGGCTATACCATGCTTCATTATATATGAGGAAATGTGAATGGAAATGAACGTATGCAATCATTAACAAACATCACTACTGACCATATGAAAATGGAAATGCTATTGCTGAAACAGCTGAAGATGATCGGGGCTAGGGCACTGTACTGAGACCTCCTGGAGTCATATACTACCGCTGAGTTAATGGCTCTTCAATAATCACAACCTTTGTATGAGGCATAGCTCTACTAGTGCACTTGTTATCATCACATTTCTATTGAATCAATCTTATTATGACTCCTTGCTGGCACAATTCAACAATCTCTGCATTGATGTTAAATAGTCATTTTTACATCGCTTCAGGAATTAGACTCTCTTGTGCATGATTAGACCAAAACTTTAATGAAATCAAGCCAAGTTGTTTTAAAGTAACTAAAACTGACATTTGGCAAATTGGTTATTTGGGAAATTGGAGATTAATACCACTATCTAAATATAATTTTTGTGAGGACTAAGTATGCTGAACTTGGGTCAGACTGGATCCGTACTGTTTTGTATAAGCAGGATTTATTTGTTCATCTTTTTATTTTGCTGGTGCAGACAGGTGTTGCAACTGCACTAGGTAGTGTCAGTCCTAAGTAAGTTCCAAAATATTCCAATAAGTGCTGTTGGCTTCTAACAGTGAGTCTTCATTGTGCACTAGGTTGTGGTGAGGGGTTAAAAAAAATCCATTAAATCGTTTGCAAAAATTATTTTTAGGCTCAAGTTTTTGGATGTTCTTTCAATGTATAGGTACTGCTATTAGACAATATTTTCACAAATGCTTCATAATGCTCCTTCATCTAGTCATTGTTTAACACTTAAAGCAGTTGTACAAGGTCTTGGTGAGACCACACCTGGAGTATTGCGTACAGTTTTGGTCTCCAAATCTGAGGAAGGACATTATTGCCATAGAGGGAGTGCAGAGAAGGTTCACCATACTGATTCCTGGGATGTCAGGACTGTCTTATGAAGAAAGACTGGATAGACTTAGTTTATACTCTCTAGAATTTAGGAGATTGAGAGGGGATCTTATAGAAACTTACAAAATTCTTAAGGGGTTGGACAGGCTAGATGCAGGAAGATTGTTCCCGATGTTGGGGAAGTCCAGGACAAGGGGTCACAGCTTAAGGATAAGGGAGAAATCCTTTAAAACCGAGATGAGAAAAACTTTTTTCACACAGAGTGGTGAATCTCTGGAACTCTCTGCCACAGAGGGTAGTTGAGGCCAGTTCATTGGCTATATTTAAGAGGGAGTTAGATGTGGCCCTTGTGGCTAAGGGGATCAGAGGGTATGGCGAGAAGGCAGGTACAGGATACTGAGTTGGATGATCAGCCATGATCATATTGAATGGCGGTGCAGGCTCGAAGGGCCGAATGGCCTACTCCTGCACCTAATTTCTATGTTTCTATGTAAAGTCGATCGGTTCAAGACTTTGCAGTTAACATATCCACCATGATGATCCAGTTTTAATTATACCACAAATTTCATTAGTTGTTCATCTCGAAGAAGATCTAAGGATAGACAGTTCATTGAACGTTTGCCGTAAAATGTGGACTTTGTATTACATTCTGCTGTGGAATAAGTATAACAGGATTGGCTATCTTTGTCCTCATGGATACAGCCAAAAGTGTAACTTTGAAAGGTGTCTGAAGACAAAGCAGAGCACAAAGGTGGTTGTTGTTGATACAGGCGAACATCATCTAAACTCTGACTATGGCGATCAGTTGAGTTTCTTGGGTTAGATTGTGAGGCCTGTAAAAGTAAAGATGGGTTTAATCATTTAATGCAGTTTTTTTAATGTTTTGCTAACTTGCACCATGCTGGGAGTAACTTAACCCCTTTTCCTAGTTCTTTGGATGTTAATAATCCTGTTGTAGTTACCTATCAGGGACACATGACAATAAAGAGTTCAAGAGAGTTTTATTGTCATGTGCCCCTGATAGGACAATGAAATTCTTGCTTTGCTTTAGCACACCAGATACGAATACAGAACAGATCAGTGTGTCCATATACCATTGTATAAATATATACACACATGAATAAATAAACTGATAAAGTGCAAATAAACAGATTATTGGCTATTAAGGTTCAGAGTTTTGTCCGAGCCGAGTTTAATAGCCTGATGGCTGTGGGGAAGAAGCTGTTACGGAACCTGGTCGTTGCAGTCTTCAGGCTCCTGTGTCTTCTACCCGAAGGTAGTGGGGAGATGAGTGTATGGTGCTGCCAGCCTCTTTGAGGCAGCGACTGTGATAGATCCCCTCGATGGACGGGAGGTCAGAGCCGATGATGGACTGGGCAGTGTTTACTATTTTTTGTAGTCTTTTCCGCTCCAGGGCGCTCAAGTTTCCGAACCAAGCCATAATGCAAACAGTCAGTAAGCTCTCTGCTGTGCACCTGTAGAAGTTAGAAAGAGTCCTCCTTGACATACCGACTCTCCGTAATCTTCTCAGGAAGTAGAGGCGCTGATGTGCTTAGGAGCCATTAAGCTTAAGTCAGTATTATTATCATGCCTGATATTTTTTGTTTTTGTTTTATCTGCCTGTACTTTTGTAGGTGGGATTTGATACGTAGTAGGGGTGTGTTCTTTTGTTAGAGGAGTCTGGCACAGACTCTCAGATTAGAAGTTTCAGTTTGGTATTGGAGAATGAGGGGAAATGGTTTTCTACCATGATCACGACACACACGTTACGAGACGACATACTTTTATACGAAGAAGCTTTTATGGGATTTATATGATGTGAATGGAACAGCGATTAAGAATGGAAAATTATGATTTATTTCTTTGCTTTGTATTCAATAAAAAACTATTAATCAAGAAACGATGTCTGGAAGATTCATCTTTGCTGTCTTATGTGTGTCGTAAGTATGTTAGGCTATACCTTCAAATCATCTCCAATAATTAATGGCTATCGAAGTTGGACTTTGAGAACGTTGTAAAAACTGCCATTATAATAAGTAGAAAACTGTTACTACCAGGAAGTGCCAAAGCTAATTTGACAGTGGACTGAAGAAGCTGAACCTCTGCCAGAGATTACAGCCTGAATCCTGGGGGGAAGAACTGACAAGGTTGACACCTGGGTCATTAGAGGAAGAGAAGACTTCATTGACCGAGAGGGCCGTGAGTAGATCGATTGCTTGCCGTATTTGAAAACTGCCAGAAGCATTAAAGTTTAAAAGCCTGTGGGAATATTTTACAGACAGAAGGAATGCAGCTAGAAGTTTCTTTATCTTTATTTGAAGATTAGTCAGCTAGGGTTGAGCGAACGGCCTTGAAATTAATTGGATGTTTTGGACTTCCACGATAAGGCGAGCTCAGCTAGTGGATATTTACAAGATTCTGGCTAAGAAAATCTTCAAAATAATGATTGTTTTGAAGAAGCGGAACAGGTTGTTTTTTAACTTGTATAACGATCTGGCAGTCAGCCTAGAAAACACCAACTCATGGAGCCACGGACAGGTGAGTACGAAGAGACGCCACAAGAGGGAGCCGTGGAGCCAGAAGAGAGAAGATATGGAAAGAGAGAAACCAAGCACACTGAAAAGGGAGAAGTAGCCTACCTGGAAAAATGCCAGATGGAAAGAAACAAGTTATGGAAGCAGACAGTCAAGTCAATTAAATTCCAGAAGAAATTAATGGAATCAGATGAAAATGCGAAGATAGTACAATCTAATCTGGAGCAATTATTCAGCCTCAGCCACGTGGTTGAAGAAAAACAATACTCATTGCTGGGTTTACAACTGCCTGAGGGAGAACTCGAAAGGCACACCCAGTGGTTCCAAGAAAGAGTGGAATTTTTCGATGGTTTTGTAGAGTATGTGAAGAAGTGGTTACTTGAAATCAAACAACTTACACACCCTACAGTCGGAGGTGATATGCACCAAGGTGTTGAAGTGGGAGAAAAAATTGGACCACAGGATAGTATCGCAAACGTCTCAACACGAAGATCTTGATGAAAATCTGGTTCTGTAGCCAGTTCAACTACAAGGGTCTCTGCTCAAATGGAAGCCAAAGCTGAAGAAGCTCTCGCTAGAAGCTACAGCCGTGAGAAAAAAAATGAGATTGAGGAACAAGAAGAACAGCTGAAAAGGCAAGAAGAACAGCTGAAGAGAGAAACTGAGGAACGAAGTGAACAGCTGAAAAGGCAAGAACAGCTGAAGAGAGAGGCTGAGGAACGATGTGAACAGCTGAAGAGAGAGGCTGAGGAACGTAAAAGGTAGTTGAGGAAGGAGAAGGAACGGCTGGAAATAGCCACGAGGCAGGCAGTTGCCGGACGGAGCAAGGAGGGAGGAGGGAGATATTGGAAGGCCAAAGATCATGATGTGGCTCGGGAGTATCTCAGAAGAAAAGTTCCTTAATGGAAAAGGATGCAGCAGCTAAATCGAACCCACAGCCAAAGCCAGTCTGGTCTCATGACTCAAAGCTAGCACTGAGTGGGTGGGCGGTCAGCAAAACTTCATTTCAGCACCAAGGAACTAGACCAAACCAAACAACTTTTGGGCTGTCTGTTGAGGCTTGTAATAAGCCAGCGACCCAGTACTCTTTTCAGAGGCCAGTTCATGATCCATTTGAGCTCAGACAAGGACAAACAACTGGTCATGGGACTCTTGACATAATTTACCCAGACCAGTACTCGTTTCATAAGCCTGTTCATCATCCATCTGCGCCCAGCCAGGGATCTCAAAGTGAATTCTATGAATTAGTGAGGAATCAAACGAGAATCAGCGAGCTCCCAGCTCAACAAAATTTCTCTTCCACCTTACCCCCAATGGAAATTCCTAAGTATGATGGTGATCAATATGAAACTTTCACAATAGCGTTTCACGAAGGAGTGGAAATTAAAACTACTAATGAAAGAGATCGCTTACGATTCCTGGAGCACTACTCAAGCGGATATGCAAAGCAGTTTGTAATAAGTTGTCGAAATTTGCCTGCAGAGGAGGGCTATCAAATGGCAAGAAAATTGCTTAAAGACCATTTTGGTAACGACCAGAAGATTGCAAATGCATACATGCATACTATGTTTGGACAGCTATCAAGGCATAATATGTGAAGGCATTGCATGAGCGCGATATTTCTTCGAGGTTGTTGCAGCTCGATGAGAAATCTCAACCACATGGAAGAAATAAATGTTGTTAGTAATATGAGAACCATCATTCTAAAACTGCCCTATAAGCTTAATATAAGTGGAGGGATAGAGCAGGTCTGATATTGGAATTTGAGAAACGAGAAGCCATGCTTCCTGATCTGGTGAGTTTCATGGAAAGGGAAGTATGGTTAATGTCAAATCTACGTCATGGGAATATTCAAGATCGTAAACCAGCAACTATTAAAAGTTTCTACCTTTATTAAAACAAAAGGAAGTTCAGGACCTAAGGAAAGCAGTTATAATACCTGTAGAATCGACAGGAGGAATGAAAGGAGATGCATCTACTATTAAGCAAAAAGGGTTTTGTTTGTCATGTAATGAGGTTGATCACACCATAAGGTGGTGTCGAAAATTCAAGAAGAAGGAATATAAAGGAAAGATAGACTTCTTAAAGAAGGGAATCTGTTTTGGATGTTTGAAGAAAGGATACATAGTTAAAGACTGCAAGAGTCGTATAACTTGTAATAAGTGAAATAAAGATCATCCTGAATTACTTCATACTGACAGAAGAATACGGAAAATAAGCCGAAGCAAATAGAACAGAAGGAGAAGCCAGCTACTAGTGATACTGTTACCTCACCTCAAATAAATGCACATATTGGGCCGGGGTAAAAACCTGCATTTTTGTAAAGGTAAGGAGCATCCAGGGGAATACAGTGTTGCAAACATGCATTTTTGGATCATGAGAGCTCGGCTACTTTTTGCACAGAAAGCTTGATGAGAAGGCTGGACATTACAGGAGAAAGGACTAAGATGTTCTTGCGTACCACGAATGAGGAGAAATGATGTAATAGTCATCATATTACAGGTATGGAAATATCTAGTCTGGATGAAGACAATTTTATACAAATATCTGAAGTGTTTACACATGAGACCATGCCTGCTTCTCATCTAAATATACCCAAGCAAGAAGACTTGAGACAATGGCCTTACTTGAAGGATGTCAAGATACCTAAAATAAATTCTGGTATCGACCTACTTATAGGAACGAATGCTTTGAAGGCATTGGAACCTAAAGAGTTTGTCAGCAATCAAGGGGACGGACCATTTGCTGTGAGAACCCTATGATTATGCCTAAATGGTATCAAAGGACCAGCTGAATCGAAGTGACTGAGTGCTTTGGTATATTCCACACCATGGGTGTATCACTCAAAGAAAGGGACCTTGAGGGTGGTCTTTGACTGTACTGCAATCATCAAAAAAAATCACTTAACTGTCAACTACTGCAAGGTCCAGACCTTACCAACTCACTCATTGGAGTTCTCATTAAATTCAGACAAGAACCGGTTGCTTTGATGGCTGATATTAAAGCAATGTATCATCAAAGTATCAGAAAAGCATTTTGACTACTTGCGATTCCTATGGTGGCCTGATGGTGATGCATAACATGATCTTGTTAAATACCGGATGAAGGTATCATCACCAAGTTGTGCAAACTTTGCATTAAGGTGGGGGGAGAGGGGGAAAGAGAGGGGG
>NW_022630844.1:32517-49875 GCF_010909765.2 Amblyraja radiata | reverse complement strand
TCTCTCTCTCTCTCTCTCTCTCCTTCTCGCTCTGTGCTGTCATAGGGCCAGCTCCCGCCCCCCTGTATAACTGAGCCATCTTTCGTTTAGTTTAGTTTTCAGTACATAGATACAGCACGGAAACAGGCCCTTCAGCCCACTGAGTCTGCGCTGACCAGCGATCCCCGCACACTAATACTATCCTGCACACACTGGGAACAATTTACATGTACACCAAGCCCAGTAACCTGTACATCTTTGGAGTGTGGGAGGAGACGGGAGATACTGGAGAAAACCCATGCAGATCACGGAGAGAACGTGCAAACTCCATACAGACAGCAGCCGTAATCAGGATCACACCGGGGTCTCCGGCGCTGTGAGGCAGCAACTCTACCAGCTGCACCACCGTGCCACCCATTGCCAGAGTGAGGCCACATACCCACACTCTAAAGATGTACAGGTTTGTAGCTTAACTGACCTGGTGTCAATGTTAATTGGCCCGAGTGTGTGTAGAATATTGTTAGTGTGCGGGGATCGCTGGTCGGTGCGGACTGGGTGGGACTATGAGTGGGTGGAGGCAGGCTTGGACTGGCTGATACATGGAAACAGACCGGCCTGTAGACAGATGCAGTGACACAGTTGGAGAAACCAATACTCACACTGAATCTCGCACGCACGCACGCACGCACACACACACATGCACGCACACACACACACACACACACACACACCTACACAAACACACACATACATGCACGCACACACACGCACGCACACATACATACACACACACACACACACGCACGCACACACCTACACACACACACACATACCTACACACACCTACACACACACACACACACACACACACACACACAGGGGAACCTGTGTGAAGGAACCAGCAGGCACGCATACACGCACACACACGCATGTGCACATACACACTCGCACGCACATACACACGCACACACACATATAACCATATTACAATCACAGCATGGAAACAGGCTACCTTGGCCCTTCTAGTCAGTGCCGAACACTTACTCTCACCTCGTCCCATCTAACTGCCCTCAGACCATAACCCTCCATTCCTTTCCCGTCCATATACCTAACCAATTTATTTTAAAATGATAAAATCGAACCTGCCTCCACCACTTCCACTGGAAGCTCATTCCACACAGCTACCACTCTCTAAGTAAAGAAGTTCCGCCTCATGTTACCCCTAAACTTCTGTCCCTTAATTCTCAAATCATGTCCTCTTGTTTGAATCTTCCCTACTCTCAATGGAAAAAGCTTATCCATGTCAACTCTGTCTATCCCTCTCATCATTTAAAAAACCTCTATCAAGTCCCCCCCTTAACCTTCTGTGCTCCAAAGAATAAAGACCTAACTTGTTCAACCTTTCTCTGTAACTTAGTTGCTGAAACCCAGGCAACATTCTAGTAAATCTCCTCTGTACTCTCTCTATTTTGTTGACATCTTTCCTATAATTTGGAGACCAAAATTGTACACCATACTCCAGAATTGGCCTCACCAATGCCTTGTACAATTTTAACATTACATGCCAACTTCTATACTCAATGCTCTGATTTATAAAGGCCAGCACACCAAAAGCTTTCTTTACCAACCTATCTACATGAGATTCCACTTTCAGGGAAGTGTGCACAGTTATTCCCAGATCCCTCTGTTCACCTGCATTCTTCAATTCCCCCATTTACCATGTACGTCCTATTTTGATTTGTCCTGCCAAGATGTAGCACCTCACACTTATCAGCATTAAACTCCATCTGCCATCTTTCAACCCACTCTTCCAAATGGCTTAAATCTCTCTGTAGACTTTGAAAATCTACTTCATTATCCACAACACCATCTATCTTAGTATCATCTGCATACTTACTAATCCAATTTACCACACCATCATCCAGATCATTGATGTGCATGACAAACAACAGTGGACCCAACACAGATCCCTGAGGCACCCCACTAGTCACCGGCCTCCAACCTGACAAACAGCCATCCACCATTACTCTCTGGCATCTCCCATTCAGCCACAGTTAAATCCATGCACACATGCACACACACACATACGCACGCACGCACACACACACACGCGCGCGCACATGTACACGCACACGCACACGCACACACACACATGCAGACAGATGGGCACTGACATACAAAATGAACACTACATCACAGACACTGAAACAGGTACACACCTGGAGAAGACACGGAGACAGAATCAGGCAGACACTGGAAGAGATACAGCAAGATAGAAACACACAGGCAAGCATGCCTGTCACATGCTAAACACGCTCGGGCACAGAGCGCGGGCACAGAGGAATAATAACATCGCTGCCAATGAGAGACGGAGGACAGGTCAACACACCACACGTACACGGACCAACACAACAAGTGGTACAGACACAGGCACAGGTGGATGCACTGAAAGACACGGGCACGGACACGGACACAGACACGGACACAAACACAGACATGGATACAGACACAGACATAGACACAGACACAGACACAGACATGGACACAGACTTGGACACAGACACAAATACAGACACAGACACAAACACAAACATGGACACAGACACAAACATGGACACAGACACAGACATAGACACAGACACAGACATGGACACAGACTTGGACACAGACACAAATACAGACACAGACACAAACATGGACACAGACACAGACACAAACACAAACACAAACACGGACACGGACACGGACACGGACACGGACACGGACACGGACACGGACACGGACACGGACACGGACACGGACACGGACACAGACACAGACACAGACACAGACACAGACACAGCCACAGACACGGACACGGACACGGACACGGACACGGACACGGACACGGACACAGACACAGACACGGACACGGACACGGACACGGACACGGACACGAACACGAACACGAACACGGACACGGACACGGACACGGACACGGACACGGACACGGACACGGACACAGACACAGACACAGACACGGACACGGACACGGACACAGACACGAACACGAACACGGACACGGACACGGACACGGACACGGACACAGACACAGACACGAACACGGACACGGACACAGACACAGACACAGACACAGACACAGACACAGACACAGACACAGACACAGATACAGACACAGACACAGACACAGACACAAACGTGGACACAGACACAGACACAGACACAAACGTGGACACAGACACAGACACAGACACAGACACAAACGTGGACACAGACACAGACACAAACGTGGACACAGACACAGACACAAATATGGACACAGACACAAATACAGACACAGACACAGACACAAACGTGGACACAGACACAGACACAAACGTGGACACAGACACAGACACAGACACAAATACGGACAGACACAAATACGGACACAGACACAAACGTGGACACAGACACAAATACGGACACAGACACAAACGTGGACACAGACACAAACGTGGACACAGACACAAATATGGACACAGACACAGATATGGACACAGACACAGACACAAACGTGGACACAGACACAGACACAAACGTGGACACAGACACAGACACAAATACGGACACAGACACAGACACAGACACAGACACAAACGTGGACACAGACACAGACACAAACGTGGACACAGACACAGACACAAACGTGGACACAGACACAAATACGGACACAGACACAGACACAAATGTGGACAGACACAGACACAGACACAAATACGGACACAGACACAAATACGGACACAGACACAAATACGGACACAGACACAAATACGGACACAGACACAAATACGGACACAGACACAAACGTGGACACAGACACAAATACGGACACAGACACAAACGTGAACACAGACACAAACGTGGACACAGACACAGACACAGACACAAACATGGACACAGACACAGACACAAACGTGGACAGACACAGACACAGATACAGACACAGACACAAATACAGACACAGACACAAATACAGACACAGACACAAATACAGACACAGACACAAATACAGACACAGACACAAATACAGACACAGACATAAACACGGACACAGACACAAATACAGACACAGACACAGACACAAACATGGACACAGACACAAATACAGACACAGACACAGACAGACATGAGACACAGACATGGACATGGACATAGATGGACAGACATGGACACGGAGAGACAGAGACACGTACATGGACACAGACAGACATGACATGGACACGGAGAGACAGGGACACAAACACGGACACTGACAGACACGGACAGACACAGACATGGATAGACATGGACACAGACATGGACAGCCAGACAGACATGGACGTGGACCCGGTGGACACAGACATGAAAACAGACAAGAACAGACACACAGACAGGGACAGGGAGACGGACACGGATTTGGACATGGACAGGGGCACGGACATGGACACAGACATGGACATGGACACGGATACAGACACGGACACGGACATGGGCAAGGGACAGGGGCACGGACATGGACACAGACAGACACGGACAGGGATACGGACACAGACAGACACGGACATGGACACAGACATGGACATGGACATGGACACGGATACAGACACGGACATGGACATGGACATGGGCAAGGGACAGGGGCACGGACATCGACACAGACAGACACGGACAGGGATACGGACACAGACAGACAGGGGCACGGACATCGACACAGACAGACACGGACAGGGATACGGACACAGACAGACAGACACAGGGACACGGACACGGACACGGACACGGACACGGACACGGACACGGGCACGGACACGGACATGGACAGACAGGGACAGGGACACAGACAGGAACACGGACATGGACACGGACAGGGACAGGGACATGGACACAGACAGGGACACAGACACAGACGTGGACATGGACATGGACACGGACGGACACGGACAGACACATACAGCGACACGGACAGACATGGACATGGACACGGACATGGACATGGACACAGACACGGACACGGACATGAACATGGACACAGACGTGGACATGGACATGGACATGGACAAGCCCACGGATACAGACATGGACATGGACACAGACGTTGACACGGATACGAACATGGACTCGGATACAGAGACAGACGTGGACATGTATGTGGACATGGACATGGACACGGACACGGACACAGACGTGGACATGGATACAGACATGGACACAGACACAGACATGGATATGGACACGGACACAGACACGGACGTGGGCATGGACTTGGACAAGCACACGGATATGGACACGGACACAGACGTGGACATGGACAAGCACACGGATACGGACACGGACACAGACGTGGACATGGACAAGCACACGGACATGGACACGGACAAAGACGTGGACATGGATACAGACATTGACACGGACACAGACACAGACATGAACACGGACACGGACGCACACAGACGTGGATGTGGACACGGATGCAGACATGGACATGGACATGGACATGGACACGGACACGGACACAAACATGGATACAGAAATGGACACGGACACAGATACAGACGACACCGACAACTACACCAACACACACACACACACACACCGACACCCACACACACACACCCACACCCACACCCACACCCCGACACCGACACCGACACCGACACTGACACCGACACAGACACAGACACCGACAACGACACCGACAACAACACAGACACAGACACAGACAACGACACAGACACAGACAACGACACAGACAATGACACAGACAACGACACCGACACTCGACACAGACACAGACACAGACACAAATACACACACACACACAGACACCGACACCGACACCGACACAGACACCGACACCGACACAGACACAGACACAGACACAGACACAGACACCGACACCGACACAGACAACGACACCGACACAGACACAGACACAGACAACGACACCGACACAGACACAGACACAGACACAGACACAGACACAGACACAGACACCGACACCGACACCGACACCGACACCGACACTGACACCGACACTGACACCGATACAGACACCGACACAGACACCGACACAGACACAGACAACGACACCGACACCGACACCGACACAGACACCGACACAGACACAGACACAGACAACGACACCGACACCAACACCGACACAGACACAGACAACGACACCGACACCAACACCGACACAGACACCGACACAGACACAGACATCGACACAGACACAGCCACAAATACACACATACACACAGACACCAACACAGACACAGACACCGACACCGACACCGACACCGACACCAACACCGACACCGACACTGACACAGACGGACACGGACACAGACAGCCAGGCACAGACATGGACACAGACACAGAGCAGCACAGACACAGACAGACAGAATCAGAGACACACATTGACAAAGACACAGACAGACAGACAGACATGTACATACACATACTCACACACAGACAGACAGACATGTACATACACACACTCAGACACAGACAGACACGGGCAGAAAGAGACAGACACGGACAATGACATGGAGGGTGACAGACACAGACACAGACACAGACAGAGATAGGGACAGAACCTGGCTGAACAATAAACAGACATAAGGGGTGTGTTCTGCGTTGAAACACCAGAGCGATATGTATTGAAGAGGCAGGTACACTGACACACAGACACAGAGGTTGGCTGGAGCTGATACAGGGGCACTCTACATAGAAACATAGAAAATAGGTACAGGAGGAGGCCATTCGGCCCTTCGACCCAGCACCGCCATTCATTTGATCATGGCTGATCGTCCCCAATCAATAACCCGTGCCTGCCTTCTCCCCATATCCCTTGACTCCACTAGCCCCTAGAGCTCTATCTAACTCTCTCTTAAATCCATCCAGGGACTTGGCCTCCACTGCCCTCATAAATTCACAACTCTCTGGGTGAAAACGTTTTTTCTCACCTCAGTCTTAAATGACCTCCCCTTTATTCTAAGACTGTGGCCCCTGGTTCTGGACTCGCCCAACATTGGGAACATTTTTCCTGCATCTAGCTTGACCAGTCCTTTTATAATTTTATATGTTTCTATAAGATCCCACCTCATCCTTCTAAACTCCAGTGAATACAAGCCTAGTCTTTTCAATCTTCCCTCATATGACAGTCCCGCCATCCCAGGGATCAATCTCGTGAACCTACGCTGCACTGCCTCAATCACAAGGATGTCCTTCCTCAAATTAGGAGACCAAAACTGTACACTATACTCTAGCACAGAGACACAGTTTAGTTTATTGTTATGTGTACCGAGGTACAGTGAAAAGCCTTTTGTTGCATGCTATCCAGTCAGCGGAAAGACAATACATGATTATGTTCCCAAGTTCATTAGTGATAGCAGCAGCTTTTAAAGATAGTCCATGGGTCACCAATGAGGTAGATAGTAGTTCAGGACCGCTCTCTAGTTGATGGTAGGATGATTCAGTTGCCTAATAACAGCAACAGCAATTACAGATAAACTACAACAGGTGTGGAGAAGTTGTGATATGTAAACTACAAAAGGTGTGGAGAAGGGATATCACAGGTAAATTACAAAATGTGTGGAGAAGCGGTGACATAGGTAAACTGCAACAGGTGTGGTGAAGAGATGACACAGGTAAGCTACAACAGGTGTGGAGGCGGGATAATACAGGTGTACTACAGCAGGCATGGACATACAGTTCGGGAGATGGAGGAACAAGCAGTGAGATACAGGCTAAGAAACAGATGTGGAAACAGGAATTCACAGACAAGGCCGGTGTCGGTACATATTAAGGCAATAAAGATATACACAAGGACATTGATAGTCGTGGCATGACACACATCCACACTGACACTCACATGCACACATCCACTCACACTCACATCCACTCACACCCACTCTCACTCACATCCACTCACACCCTCTCACACTCACACTCACATCCATTCACACCCACTACCACACACATCCACACATTCACTCTCACACTCACATCCACTCTCACGCATCCACTCACACAATCACATCCACGCTCACACTCACCCACTCTGACACTAGCATCCACACTCACACACTCATTCACTAACACACTAATTCCATAACACTCAGATCCCCTCACACATTTACATCCACTCTCATACTGACATCCTCACACTCATATCCACTCTTACACTCACATCCATGCTCACACTCACACCCACTCACACTCTCATACACTCACATCCACTCTCACACACTCATGTGTGTTTGTGGAAACATGTTGATAACAAAGCGACTCACACCTTCTGCCCTTTCAACTCTGGCCCTTGTCCACCGTTTGCCTATAAATACCCCATCCCCACCTCTATCCACCAAGCACGTGCCAGGCTTTGTCCTGCCCTCCTCTCTTCCTGCTTTCCTCCCCACCCCACCCCCCCCCCCCCCACCTCCCACCCTTCTCCCACCATTACAACCATCTGAAGAAGGATTCTGACCCGAAACATCACCTATCCACGTTCTCCAGAGATGCTGCCTGACCCGCTGAGTTACTCCAGCACTTTGTACCTGTCCACGTTCTCCAGAGATGCTGCCGGACCCGCTGAGTTACTCAAGCACTTTGTACCTGTCCACGTTCTCCAGAGATGCTGCCTGACCCGCTGAGTTACTCCAGCACTTTGTGCCTGTCCACGTTCTCCAGAGATGCTGCCTGACCCACTGAGTTCCTCCAGCATTTAGGGTCTTTTTTCATTGATAAGCATGTTGCCAGGATTCGAGGGCCTGCGCTATAGGGAGGGGTTGAGCAGACTGGGATTCTATTCCTTGGAGCGCAGGAGGATGAGGGGTGATCTTTTTGAGGTGTGTAAGATCATGAGTGGAATAGATAGGGAGAATGAACAGAGTCTTTTACACAGAGTAGTGGGATTAAAAACTAGAATATAGTCTTTAGAATACAGAGACAAGTTTCAATAGGAACCTGAGGAGCATCTTTTCCACATAGACAGTGGTGGGAGTATGGAACGAGCTGCCAGAGGAGGTAGTTGAGGCAGGCATTATAGCAGCATTTAAAAGCCATTTGGACAGGTACATGGATAGGATAGGTTTAGAGGGATGTGGGCCAAATGTGGGCAAATGGGACTAGTTTAGATAGGGTATATTGATCAGTATGGACGACTTGGGCCAAAGGTCCTGTGTACGTGTTTAGTTTAGTTTAGAGATACAGCGTGGAAACAGGCCCTTCGCCCCACCAAGTCCGCGCCGACCAGCGATCCCCGCACACGAACACTATCCTAAACACACTAGGGACAATTTATAATTTACCAAAGCCAATGAAACTACAAACTTGTACGTCTTTGGAGTGTGGGAGGAAACCGGAGATCCCGGTCTGAAGACACGTCTCCCCCCAAAACGTCACCCATTCCTTCTCTCCAGAGATGCTGCCTGTCCTGCTGAGTTGCACCATCTATTTGTGCCTATTTCCGGAGAAAACCCACGCAGGTCACGGGGGGAACTTGCAAACTCCGTACAGACAAGCACCCGTGGGTCAGGATCGTACCCGGGTCCCTGGCGCTGTGATGCAGCAACACTACCCGCTGCACCACCACGCTGATATGTATGACTGCTACATGTATGATTCTACAACTCTAAGAACAGGAGCAGCCTCAAGCAAGTGCAAATGCAGACAGTACTGCAGACTAAATATGGAAACACTTGGCATGCAGACAAAGAGGGTGGAAAAAAATGCTTCAGTACAGAAGCAGGGAAACACATGGATAATCAAACGTATGGATGTGAACTCAGACAAGGAACAGACTGACTGATGGAGAAGGCACTAACAGGCTGACATGAGCTCAGAAATGCAGAGATGGGAAACAGATGGGCACCATTCAAGAAGGGACAGAGCCGGCTATACTTTTTGAGAAGGCAGTGCATCTGTATCTGCAGTAAGATAGAGTCTTGGAGTGATACAGAGTGGAAACAGGCCCTTCTGCCCAACTTGCCCACACTGGCCAACAATGTCCCAGCGACACTAGTCCCATATCCCTCCAAACTTGTCCTATCCACGTACTTGTCTAAACATTGGGATAGTCCCAGTCTCAACTGCCTCCTCATACACCCACCACCCTTTGTGTAAAAAAGTCACCCCTCAGATTCCTATTAAATCTTTTCCCTTCATCTTGAACCTATGTCCTCTGGTCCTCGATTCTCCAACTGTGGGCAAGAGATTCTGTGCGTCTACCCGATCTATTCCCCTCATGATTTTATACACCTCTATAATATCACCCCTCATCTTCCTGTGCTCCAAGGAATAGAGTCCCTGCTCCAAGGAATAGAGAAGATGCTGCAGATGTTCAAGCATTCAGTAATAGCCAGTGCCATTGTCTTCACTGCCGTGTGCTGGGGCAGCAGGGCGAAGGGTGCGGACGGCAACAGGATCAATAAGCTCATCAGGAAGGCTGGCTCCGTCCTGGGGGCGGAGTTGGAGTTGGATTCACGGGAGGTGGTCTTGGAGGGGAGGATGAACCTCAAACTGCGGAGCATCCTGGACAATACAGCTCACCCCCTCCATGACACACACACACTGGTCAACCTGAGGAGCACCTTCAGCAACAGACTGGTTCCACCAAGATGCAGCACAGAACGCCACAGGAGATCCATCATCCATGTGGCTATCAAACTGTACAACTCCTCCCCTTCTGTCATGGGGGAGACTGAGACTGAGACTGAGGCTGACTCACCCCCCCCCCCCCCCCCTCCCAAATCTTTGGACATCTCCAGGCCTTCCCACACATCACTTTAATTTCATGATTCATGCATTTTGTGTTATATGACTGTGAGCAGATCAATTTCCCTCCGAGGATCAATGAAGTTTTATGATATGGTATCGTACCTCGACAGACGTGGGGATTGAAGGAGAGAGTGGAGCAGAGAGACACGGAGAGATGTGCGGAGAAAGAGGTGGCGAGCTTAGCATCGATCATTCAGGAAGAGAAATACGGAGACATGCAAACAGGCCGCCATGTTGTCGTTTAGTTTTAGTCTAGAGATTCTGCGGTGGAAACAGGCCCTTCGGCCCACCGAGTCCGCGCCGACCAGCGATCCCCGCACACTAACACTATCCTACACACACGAGGGACAATTTATAATCTTACCAAAGCCAATTAGTCTACAGACCAGGCTGCTGCCTGGGTGGAGTTTGCGCGTTCTCCCTATGCTGGAGTGGATTTCCCTCGGTTGCTCCTGCTTTCTCCCACGTCCCAAATGCGTGCGTGTTTGCAGATTAATTGGCCCTCTGTACATTGCCCCTTGGTGTGTAGGGAGTGGATGAGAAAGCGGGTTGGCATAGAACCAGAGTGAGCGGGTGATCGATGGTCGGCGTGGACTCGGTGGGCCATAGGGCCTGTTTCCACGTTGTATCTCAAACTAAACTAATTCCCAATTGCGCACCATGGTGGGTCTAAGTGCTGGAGTAACGGGGGGTCAGGCAACACTTATGGAAGGAACGGATAGGACATTTTTGGTCGGGACACTTCTTCAATCTGATTGTGGTCGGCAGCAAGAATGTTGGAAAAGAGAGGGATTCAGCCCATCAAGTCTACACCGCCATTCAATCATGGCTGATCTATCTCTCCCTCCTAACCCCATTCTCCTGCCTTCTCCCCATAACCCCTGACACCCGTACTAATCAAAAATCAATCTATCTCTGCCATAAAAATATCCACTGAGTTGGCCTCCACAGCCTTCTGTGGCAAAGAATTCCACAGATTCACCCCCCTCTGACTAAAGAATTTCCTCCTCATTACCTTGCTAAAAGAACATCTTTTAATTCTGAGGCTATGACCTCTGGTCCTAGACTCTCCCACTAATGGAAACATTCTCTCCACATCCACTCTATCCAAGCCTTTCACTATTCTGTACGTTTCAATGAGGTCCCCCCTCATTCGTCCAAACTCCAGCGAGTAATAATAATAATAATGGATGGGATTTATATAGCGCCTTTCTAATACTCAAGGCGCTTTACATCGCATTATTCATTCACTCCTCAGTCACACTCGGTGGTGGTAAGCTACTTCTGTCGCCACAGCTGCCCTGGGGCAGACTGACGGAAGCGTGGCTGCCAATCTGCGCCTACGGCCCCTCCGACCACCACCAATCACTCACATTCACACACAGGCAAAGGTGGGTGAAGTGTCTTGCCCAAGGACACAACGACAGTATGCACTCCAAGCGGGATTCGAACCGGCTACCTTCCGGTTGCCAGCCGAACACTTAGCCCATTGTGCCCAGTGCCAACAAACGGCCATCAGAGGTTAACCTACTCATTCCTGGGATCCTGATGAGAATATCTAGTCCTTACTGATTTAGTTTAGAGATACAGAGTGGAAACAGGCCCTTCGGCCCACCGAGTCCGCACTGACCAGCGATCCCAGCGCACTAAAACTATCCTACACACACTAGGGACAAGTTACAATTTTACCAAGCCAATTAACCTCCAAACCCGTGCGTCTTTTGAGCACCTGGGGAAAATCCACGTGGGTTACGGGGAGAACATACAGACTAACACCCCGTAGACAGGATGGAACCCGGGTCTCTGGCTCTGTGAGGCAGCAACTCTACCGCTGCGCTACCCTGCAGAAACTGATGATCAGGGTTGGAAAAATGTCCAGCCAAGTATCCACAAGCAAGGAGATTCACCATGTGTAGACATTACTCGGTGAACTGAGCCTTACGTCAATAGACACTGAGAGCTGCCTGTTCCACCAGACTGTCGTCAGCAGGCCTTTCACTCTCCTGCCCACAGTTGAGCGCTTCAAGTTCCTTGGCGGTAATGTTGCCAATGATCTGTCGTGGACCAACAACATTGATGCCACAGCCAAGAAGACACCAACGCCTCTACTTCACAGGAGACTGAGGAAACTCGGCAAGTCTCCAGTAACTCTTACAAACATCTACAGATCCATCACTGTCAGGCTACATCAGCTTGGTTTGGGAACAGCCCTGCCCACGACCACAAGATATTGCAGAGGGGTGGCGCAGGGATTGTGTTGCTGTCTCACTGTGCCAGAGACCAGCGTTCGATCCCGACTACGGGTGCTTGTCTGTATGAGTTTGTACAGAGGGGCAGAAAACACTAGTGGGTGTTGTGTACAGGCCACCTAACAGTAGTAGTGGAGTTGGGGATGGCATCAAACAAGAAATTAGAAATGCGTGCAAGAAAGGTAAAATGGGTGACTTCAATCTACATATAGATTGGGTGAATCAAATTGGCAGGGGTGCTGAGGAAGAGGATTTCTTGGAATGTATTCGGGATAGTTTTCTAAAGCAACATGTAGAGGAACCAACGAGAGAGCAGGCTATTCTAGACTGGGTATTGAGTAATGAGGAAGGGTTAGTTATCAGTTTTGTTGTGCGTGGCCCCTTGGACAAGAGTGACCATAATATGGTTGAGATCTTCATTAGGATGGAGAATTACATTATTAATTCAGAAACAAGGGCTCTGAACTTAAAGAAAGGTAACTTTGAGGGTATGAGATGTGAATTGGCCAAGATTGACTGGCAATTGATTCTTAAAGGGTTGACGGTGGATATGCAATGGAAGGCATTTAAAGACTGCATGGATGAACTACAATTGTTCATCCCAGTTTGGCAAAAGAATAAATCAGGGAAGGTAGTGCATCCGTGGATAACAAGGGAAATCAGGGATAGTATCAAAACAAAAGATGAAGCATACAAATTCGCCAGAAAAAGCAGCCTACCAGAGGACTGGGAGAAATTCAGAGTCCAGCAGTGGAGGACAAAGGGCTTAATTCGGAAAGGGAAAATAGATTATGAAAGAAAACTGTCAGGGAAAATAAAAACTGACTGCAAAAGTTTTTATAGATATGTGAAGAGAAAGAGATTAGTTAAAACAAATGTAGGTCCCTTGCAATCAGAAACAGGTGAATTGATCATGGGGAACAACGACATGGCAGACCAATTGAATAACTACTTTGGTTCCATCTTCACTAAGGAAGACATTAATAATCTGCCGGATATAGCAGGGGACCGGGGGTCAAATGAGATAGAGGAACTGAGTGAAATCCAGGTTAGCCGGGAAGTGGTGTTAGGTAAATTGAATGGATTAAAGGCCGATAAATCCCCAGGACCAGATAGGCTGCATCCCAGAGTACTTAAAGAGTAGCCCCAGTAATAGTGGATGCATTAGTGATAATTTTTCAAAACTCTTTAGATTCTGGAGTAGTTCCTGAGGATTGGAGGTTAACTAATGTAACCCCACTTTTTGAAAAGGGAGGGAGAGAGAAAACGGGGAATTACAGACCAGTTAGTCTAACAGTGGGGAAACTGCTAGAGTCAGTTATTAAAGATGGGATAGCAGCACATTAGGAAAGTGGTGAAATCATTGGACAAAGTCAGCATGGATTTATGAAAGGTAAATCATGTCTGACGAAATAGACTTTTTCGAGGATGTAACTAGTAGAGTGGGTAAGAGAGAACCAGTGGATGTGTTATATCTGGACTTTCAGAAGGCTTTCGACAAGGTCCCACATAAGAGATTAGTATACAAACTTAAAGCACACGGTATTGGGGGTTCAGTATTGATGTGGATAGAGAACTGGCTGGCAAACAGGAAGCAAAGAGTAGGAGTAAACGGGTCCTTTTCAGACTGGCAGGCAGTGACTAGTGGGGTACCGCAAGGCTCAGTGCTGGGACCCCAGCTATTTACAATATATATTAATGATTTGGACGAGGGAATTGAATGCAACATCTCCAAGTTTGCGGAAGACACGAAGCTGGGGGGCAGTGTTAGCTGTGAGGAGGATGCTAGGAGGCTGCAAGGTGACTTGGATAGGCTGGGTGAGTGGGCAAATGCATGGCAGATGCAGTATAATGAGAATAAATGTGAGGTTATCCACTTTTGTGGCAAAAGCAGGAAAGTAGACTATTATCTAAATGGTGGCCGATTAGGAAAAGGGGATTTTGCAACGAGACCTGGGTGTCATGGTACATCAGTCATTGAAAGTAGGCATGTAGGTGCAGCAGGCAGTGAAGAAAGCGAATGGTATGTTAGCATTCATAGCAAAAGGATTTGAGTATAGGAGCAGGGAGGTTCTACTGCAGTTGTACAGGGACTTGGTGAGACCACACCTGGAGTATTGCGTACAGTTTTGGTCTCCTAATCTGAGGAAAGACATTCTTGCCATAGAGGGAGTACAGAGAAGGTTCACCAGACTGATTCCTGGGATGTCAGGACTTTCATATGAAGAAAGACTGGATAGACTCGGCTTGTACTCGCTAGAATTTAGAAGATTGAGGGGGGATCTTATAGAAACTTACAAAATTCTTAAGGGGTTGGACAGGCTAGATGCAGGAAGATTGTT
Source organism: Amblyraja radiata (assembly GCF_010909765.2). NCBI lineage: Eukaryota > Metazoa > Chordata > Chondrichthyes > Rajiformes > Rajidae > Amblyraja > Amblyraja radiata. The sequence continues at coordinate 34,502 of NW_022630844.1, read as the reverse complement.
CCCGATGTTGGGAAGTCCAGGACAAGGAGTCACAGTTTAAGGATAAAGGGGAAATCCTTTAGGACCGAGATGAGAAAAATATTTTTCACACAGCGAGTGGTAAATCTCTGGAACTCTCTGCCACAGAAGGTAGTTGAGGCCAGTTCATTGGCTATATTTAAGAGGGAGTTAGATGTGGCCGTTGTGGCTAAAGGGATCAGGGGGTATGGAGAGAAGGCAGGTACAGGATACTGAGTTGGATGATCAGCCATGATCATATTGAATGGTGGTGCAGGCTCGAAGGGCCGAATGGCCTACTCCTGCAACTATTTTCTATGTTTCTATGTTTCTATGTTTCTATGTACATTCTTCACGTGACCTGTGTAGGTTTTCTCCAAGATGTTCATTTCACACTCCAAAGACGTACAGGTTTGTAGGTTAATTGGCTTGGTGTAAATGTAAATTGTCCCTAGTGTGTGGAAGGATAGTGTGAGTGTGCGCGGATCGCTGTTCGATAAGGACTCGGTGGGACGAAGGGCCTGTATCTCTAAACTAAACAGTGCCCCTGATGGCACATCCATATTCTGCCAGGCAGCCCACCCATGCCAGTGCATCACAGGATGCATCCCAGCACGGTTTGGGAACAGCGCCATCCAAGACCGCAAGAAATTGCAGAGAATTGTGGACGCAGCCCAGACCATCAACACTAACCAAGCTCCCTTCCATTGACTCCATCTACACCTCACGCTGCCTCGGCAAGGCCAGCAGCATAATCAAGGATGAGTCGCACCCTGGTCACTCCCTCTCCCATCGGGCAAGAGGTACAGAATTGTGAAAACGCACACGTCCTGATTCAGGGACAGTTTGTTCCCACCTGTTATCAGGCAACTGAACCATCCAACCAATAACTAGAGAGCAGTCCTGAACTATTATCTATCTCATTGGAGACCCACTGACTATCTTGATTGGAATTTACTGGCTTTACCTTGCAGTACACGTTATTCCCAACGTCATGGATCTATACACTGTGAATGGCTCAATTATAATCATGTATAGTCCGTCCACTGAAGCTTTCCACTGTACCTCAGTACACGTGACAATAAACTACAGAGCCTTAGTGAGACCACACCTGGAGTATTGTGTGCAGTTTTGGTCCCCTAATTAAAGAAAGGACATTCTTGCTATTGAGGGAGTGCAGCGTAGGTTTACAAGGTTAATTCCCGGGATGGCGGGACTGTCATATGCTGAGAGAATGGAGCAGCTGGGCTTGTACACTCTGGAGTTTAGAAGGATGAGAGGGTATCTCATTGAAACATATAAGATTGTTAAGGGCTTGGACACGCTAGAGGCAGGAAACATGTTCCCGATGTTGGGGGAGTCCAGAACCAGGGGCCACAGTTTAAGAATAAGGAGAAAGCCATTTAGAACGGAGACGAGGAAACACTTTTTCTCACAGAGAGTGGTGAGTCTGTGGAATTCTCCGCCTCAGAGGACGGTGGAGGCAGGTTCTCTGGATGCTTTCAAGAGAGAGCTTGATGGGGCTCTTAAAAATAGTGGAGTCAGGGGATATGGGGAGAAGGCAGGAACGGGGTATTGATTGGGGATGATCAGCCATGATCACATTGAATGGCGGTGCTGGCTCGAAGGGCCAAATGGCCTATCCTACACCTATTGTCTATTGTCTATTGTCTAAACTAAACCGAGGTGAGCTGAACTGAGTGCACAGGGGAACAGACAGAGAACCGACAGGTCAGGAAAGGGGAAGGGAGATAAATGGGTGCACACACGTACAGCAATGACCACAGCAATAATTGTGAGGGAATACAGACACCGACTAATACCCACAGGCCGAGAGACGCAGAGAATCGTACAGAGATTCGCAGAATCCCATCGCCCGTCCTCACTCCTCCATACCTCTCTCCCCCTATCTCTCTCTCTCCACCTCTCACTCCCTTTCTCCACCCCTATCACCCTCTCCCACCCCACTGCCCTCTCCCCCACATCCC
>NW_022630844.1:30000-32018 GCF_010909765.2 Amblyraja radiata | reverse complement strand
GGTGACGTCAGTGGTGGGCAAATTAATGGAAAGAATACTTAGAGATAATATATATAAGCATCTGGATAAACAGGGTCTGATTAGGAACAGTCAACATGGATTTGTGCCTGGAAGGTCATGTTTAACTAATCTTCTTGAATTTTTTGAAGATGTTACTCGGGAAATTGATGAGGGTAAAGCAGTGGATGTTGTGTATATGGACTTCAGTAAGGCCTTTGACAAGGTTCCTCATGGAAGGTTGGTTAAGAAGGTTCAATGGTTGGGTATTAATGGTGGAGTAGCAAGATGGATTCAACAGTGGCTGAATGGGAGATGCCAGAGAGTAATGGTGGATGGTTGTTTGTCAGGTTGGAGGCCAGTGACGAGTGGGGTGCCACAGGGATCTGTGTTGGGTCCACTGTTGTTTGTCATGTACATCAATGATCTGGACGATGGTGTGGTAAATTGGATTAGTAAGTATGCAGATGATACTAAGATAGGAGGGGTTGCGGGTAATGAAGAAGAGTTTCAAAGTCTACAGAGAGATTTATGCCAGTTGGAAGAGTGGGCTGAAAGATGGCAGATGGAGTTTAATGCTGATAAGTGTGAGGTGCTACATCTTGGCAGGACAAATCAAAATAGGACGTACATGGTAAATGGTAGGGAATTGAAGAATGTAGGTGAACAGAGGGATCTGGGAATAACTGTGCACAGTTCTATGAAAGTGGAATCTCATGTAGATAGGGTGGTAAAGAAAGCTTTTGGTGTGCTGGCCTTTATAAATCAGAGCATTGAGTATAGAAGTTGGGATGTAATGTTAAAATTGTACAAGGCATTGGTGAGGCCAATTCTGGAGTATGGTGTACAATTTTGGTCGCCTAATTATAGGAAGGATGTCAACAAAATAGAGAGAGTACAGAGGAGATTTACTAGAATGTTGCCTGGGTTTCAGCAACTAAGTTACAGAGAAAGGTTGAACAAGTTAGGGCTTTATTCTTTGGAGCGCAGAAGGTTAAGGGGGGACTTGATAGAGGTTTTTAAAATGATGAGAGGGATAGACAGAGTTGACGTGGAAAAGCTTTTCCCACTGAGAGTAGGGAAGATTCAAACAAGGGGACATGACTTGAGAATTAAGGGACTGAAGTTTAGGGGTAACATGAGGGGGAACTTCTTTACTCAGAGAGTGGTAGCTGTGTGGAATGAGCTTCCAGTGAAGGTGGTGGAGGCAGGTTCGTTTTTATCATTTAAAAATAAATTGGATAGTTATATGGATGGGAAAGGAATGGAGGGTTATGGTCTGAGCGCAGGTATATGGGACTAGGGGAGACTATGTGTTCGGCACGGACTAGAGGGGTCGAGATGGCCTGTTTCCGTGCTGTAATTGTTATATGGTTATATGGTTAAACTAAACTAAATTAAATTAAATTAATCTCTAACCATTCTGGTAAATGTATTCCTATTCCAGGCACCATTCTTTCAAAGGTACCTGACACCATTCTGGTAAAACCTTCTACCTGGTAAAGAAAATAGACACAAAATGCTGGAATAACTCAGCGGGACAGGCAGCATCTCTGGAGAGAAGGAATGGGTGATGTTTCAGTCTGAAGAAGGGTCTTGAACTGAAACATCGCCTATTCCTTTTCTCCAGAGATGCTGCCTGTCCCGCTGAGTTACTCCAGCTTTTTGTGTGTATATGTGAGTGTGTGTATTTTTACACACACTGAACATTTCCCCCCTCGTTTATCATCCTGCTTATAGTGTACGATGTTTGCCTAGTCTGTAGTGCTGCTGCAAGTAAGAATGTCATTGTTCTGTCTGGGACATATGGACAATAAAACACTCCAGATTCTTGAATGAAGTGCCACATCAGTGCTTCCCTGGTTTTGTTCCTGAATTGAAACTAAGCCTGAGACTCTCGACATAGAGTTAAAGAGTGATACAATGTGGAGACATGCCCTTTGGCCCAACTTGCCCACACCGGCCAACAATGTCTCATCTACACATCCCACCTGCCCGCGTTTGGTCCATATCCCTCCAAA
>NW_022630844.1:0-25000 GCF_010909765.2 Amblyraja radiata | reverse complement strand
GAGTTGGGAGAGAGAGGGAGTACGGAGGGACAAATGATGTGGAGAGAAATGGTGGGGGGGGGACAGGCAGTGGGGCAGTTGAGCATTAGGGTGGACAGCCAGGGGGGGGGGAGATGGTGGGGGAGACAGTGGGGGGGAGAGAGCGATAGTGGGGGAGAGGGGGAGGGTCAGTAGGGGGAGACACAGTGGAAGTGAGACGGTGGGGAGAGATGGGCATTGGGGTAGACATTGTATGCGGTGGGGGGGGGGGGGGGGGGGGTGTATTAATGGGTGTCTGGTTCTCTCTGTTGCCGCCTGGTTTCCTGGGCTGGTGTGAGCTCCATCCATCCCATTGTCACACTCGCACTCTCTCTCTCTCTCTCTCTCTCTCTCTCTCTCTCCCTCTATCTCTTCTCTTCCATGGTCTTCCTCCATCCCATCCTCCATCATCACCATCACCTTCTCTGCAGCGAGTGAAAGGCTACGGATGGAAACAGGCTGGCAAAGGCACTGGCACCAGCACTGGCAAAGGCACTGGCAAAGGCACTGCCACCAGCACTGGCAAAGGCACTGGCAAAGGCACTGGCAAAGGCACTGGCAAAGGCATCGGCACTGGCACTGGCAAAGGCACTGGCAAAGGCACTGGCATTGGCTCGGCCAAGTCGAAAGCCAAGGCTTCCCGGCCACATCCCGTCTCCAAGACGCCGGTGGGGCGCCCGAAGGCCTCGAACGCCAAGACGACAAGTCACCGTAACCTTGCGGCCAAAGCCGGCGGTGTCCGGCAAGCCTCCACCAAAGCTGCCGTCAAAGCCCTGCCGCCACGCACACGACTGGCCGGCTTCCAGAAGGTAGAACCTCAGCCTTGAGGCCCTCATCCCGATCTTTCCTCCGGCTTTCTCCCCCCGGGGAAAGATCTGGGATGAACCCTCCTGTCATCTCTCATCTCATCCTCTCGTTTCGATCAAGCCATTGTCTTCCTAACTGTGAAGCCATCATCTCTACGATAATGGCTCTCCATCACTCCATTGACTCTGCTTCTGTTGCTGCTCCTGTTGGTGTTGTTGCTCGTTCCTTGTTGTCTCTACAAGGCTCTCCCCCCTCCCCCGCTCCGCCCTCTAACGCAATCTCTTCCCGTTGCGGCCCGGTTACAGGACCTCACCGACCCGGCCCTCTATGAAGAGGAGGTTTACTATGAGACCTACACAGAGGGGCAGGAAGGGACAGAAGTGGCCATCACCAGTGAGCTCCCTCAGGTCATCGAGAGTGAGGTGATACAGGTAACACTTCCGCTGGGGCGGGTCAGTAGCACGGGCCGAAGGGCCTCGAGGGTTTGGAGCTGTGCTCTCAGAAGGACCATCCCAAAGTCACACCACAGAGTCATAGAGTGATACAGTGTGGAAACAGGCCCTTTGGCCCAACTTGCCCACACCGGCCAACATGCCCCAGCTACACTAGTCATAGAGTGATACAGTGTGGAAACAGGCCTATCTGCCCAACTTGCCCACGTCCCAGCTACACTAGTCCCACCTGCCTGCGTTTGGTCCATATCCCTCCAAACCTGTCATATCCTTGTACCTTTCTAACTGTTTCTTAAACAGATAGTTAAGGGATCGCCCCAGCCTCAACTACCTCCTCTGGCAGCTTGTTACATACACCCACCACACTTTGTGTGAAAAAGTTACCCTTCAGTTTCCTATTAAATCTGCTCCCCTTAATCTTAAACATGTTTCCTCTGATCCTCGATTCCCCTACTCTGGGCAAGAGACTCTGTGCATCTACCCAATCTATTCCTCTCATGATCTGATACACCTCTGTAAGATCACCGCTCACCCTCCTGCGCTCCAAGGAATAAAACCCTAGCCTGCTCAACCTCTCCCTCAGACCCTCGGGTCCCAGCAACATCCTTGTAAATCTTCCCTGCGCCCTTTCCAGCTTGACAACATCTTTCTTGTAAGATGGTGCCCAGAACTGAACACAAAACTCTAAATTACTTCTGATTAATTCCATCTAAAGCTTTCAGTTTAGTTTATTGTCACGTGTACCGAGGTACAGTGAAAAGCTTTTGTTGCCTGCTGACCAGTCAGCAGAAAGACAATACATGATTACAATCGAGCCGTTTACAGTGTACAGATACATGATAAGGGAATACCGTTCAGTGCAAGGTAAAGCCAGCAAAGTCCGATCAAGGATAGTCCGAGGGTCACCAATGAGGTAGATAGTATATAACCGTATAACCATATAACCATATAACAATTACAGCACGGAAACAGGCCATCTCGGCCCTACAAGTCGGTGCCGAACACTTATTTTCCCCTAGTCCCATCTACCTGCACTCAGACCATAACCCTCCATTCCTTTTCCCATCCATATACCTATCCAATTTATTTTTAAATGATAAAATCGAACCTGCCTCCACCACTTCCACTGGAAGCTCATTCCACACAGCTACCACTCTCTGAGTAAAGAAGTTCCCCCTCATGTTCCCCCTAAACTTCTGTCCCTTAATTCTGAAGTCATGTCCTCTTGTTTGAATCTTCCCTATTCTCAATGGGAAAAGCTTGTCCACGTCAACTCTGTCTATCCCTCTCATCATTTTAAAGACCTCTAACAAGTCCCCCCCTTAACCTTCTGTGCTCCAGAGAATAAAGACCTAACTTATTCAACCTTTCTCTGTAGCTTAGTTGCTGAAACCCAGGCAACATTCTAGTAAATCTCCTCTGTACTCTCTCTATTTTGTTGACATCCTTCCTAGAGAGTTGTTCAGAACTACTCTCTAGTTGTGGTAGGATGGTTCAGTTGCCTGATAACAGCTGGGAAGAAACTGTCTCTGAATCTGGAGGTGTGCATTTTCACACTTCTGTACCTGTCAATATTGTTAATATCTTTGATATCAAGCTGGAATTGATGCTGTTAAGCAGGAAACGTTGCAGAGAGGATTTACAAGGATGTCATGTTGCAGTTGTATAAGACATTGGTGAGGCCGCATTTAGAGATTGTGTTCAGTTCTGGGCACCATGTTATAGGAAAGATATTGTCAAGCTGGAAAGGGTACAGACTAGAGGGTCTCAGCTATAGGGAGAGGTTGAGCAGGCTGGGATTTCAATCCTTGGAGCGCAGGTGGATTGGGGGTGATCTTATAGAGGTGTATAAAATCATGAGAGGAATAGATCGGGTAGAGTCTCTTGCTCAGAGTAGCTGAATCGAGGACCAGAGGACCCAGGTTTAAGGTGAAGGGGAAAAGATTTAACAGGAATCTGAGGGGTAGCTTTTCACACAAAGGGTGGTGGGTGTCTGGAACGAGCTGCCAGAGGAGGTAGTTGAGGCAGGGACTATCCTAACATTTAAGAAACAGTTAGACAGGTACATGGATAGGACAAGTTTGGAGGGATATGGACCAAGCGCAGGCAGGTGGGACTAGTGTAGCTGGGACATTGTTGGCCGGTGTGGGCAAGTTGGGCCGAAGGGCCTGTTTCCACACTGTATCACTCTATGACTATGACCAAATCAGCTTGCTTCTTTCTGCGACTAACTTGTAGTTCCACTTGTCCCTGCCCGGTCTCCAAGCCCGACGTTAGGGGAAGGTTGGCAAAGCCTGTTGAAATGTGCCATGTTTAGTGGCTTCTACCCTCCAAGGCTTTGTGTGGTCAATGAGCGATAGGTGGGTGGTGGAGGGGAGAGGGGCCGCAAGCAAGGACCAGACTGCAACTGCACAGAATTGACCAGTTAATGAGGAGAGAAGATCTCCCACCATGGGCCTTGCGAACCCGTTTATTAACGAGGTTTCAGACTTGGCTTTACAGGCCCACCACCACTGGTGGCCTCGCCCGCACCTCCTTCAACCCAGGCTAAATCACCCGAGCGTGCTTGACATTCCCCTGTGGGTAGTTCTTGTACATCGAGCCAACCTGACTCACGGTTGTGCAGCGGTAGAGTTGCTGCCTTATGCCCCTGTCCCACTTAGGAAACCTGAACGGAAACCTCTGGAGACTTTGCGCCCCACCCAAGGTTTCCGGGCGGTTCCCGGAGGTTCCCGGAGGGTTTTGTCAGTCTCCATACCTGCTTCCACTACCTGCAACCTCCGGCAACCACCTGCAACCTCCGGGAACCACACGGAAACCTTGGGTGTGGCACAAAGTCTCCAGAGGTTACCGTTCAGGTTTCCTAAGTGGGACAGGGGCATTACAGCGCTTGCAACGCCAGAGACCCGGGTTTGATCCCGACTACGGCTGCTGCCTGTACGGAGTTTGTGCATTCTTTCTGTGACCTGCGTGGGTTTTCTCCGGGATCTCCGGTTTCCTCCCGCACTCCAAAGATGTGCAGGTTCGCAGGCTTGGTGTGAATGTAAAAATTGTCCCTAGTGTGTGTAGCGTAGTGTTAGTGTGCGGGGATCGCTGGTCGGTGCGGACTCGGTGGGCTGTAGGGCTTCTATTCCGCTCTGGATCTCTAAACTAAACTAAACCAGGCTAAAACTGAACCTGACTGCAGGGAGCTGTTTGGGACCAAGCTGTGCTCCTGCTTGGAGTTGTGCGCGGGGAGTATTGGGCGTGGGGGAGTCTCCTCTCCCCCAGGGAGAGTTCTGCCTTCACGGAGGCTGTGGGACCCTGCCCGTTCTTGAAGCTGGTCCATTCTGGGGGTGCAGTCTGGTTCTGGCCCACGGACCACAAAAGGTTTGCGAGAAGGTCCTGTAACCTCATCCATCCTTCCCACAAGGTCCCCACGGTGGGATTATTCCCTGTTTGTTCCTTTCTGCAAATCTAGTCTCCATCAGTGCCGGTCATACGGTCATAAGGAATAGGAGCAGAATTAGGCCATTCTGCCCATCAAGTCTACTCCGCCATTCAATCATGGCTAACTTATCTCTACCTCCTAACCTCATTCTCCTGCCTTCTCACCATAACCCCTGATACCCGCACCAATCAAGAATCTCTTAAAAATATCCACTGAATTGGCCTCCACAGCCTTCTGTGGCAAAGAATTCCACAGATTCACCACCCTCTGACCAAATAAATTCCTCCTCATCTCCTTCCTAAATGAACGTCCTTTGATATGTCGATGGCCTCTAGTCCTAGACTCTCCCACTAGTGGAAACATCCTCCCCACATCCACTCAGTCGAAGACTTGCACCATTCTGTACATTTCAATGAGGTCCCCCCGCGTAGTCCCCTCTCTAATATCACCCGGGCACGGACATAGCCCCCGGAAAAGGGGCAGGTAGCTGGCTCGGGCAGAGCCCTCTTCCGCCTGGCACCGTGACTCGCGGGCCAGGCCCAGGAGCAACCCAACCAGGACATCTTCAGCCCTACGCACAGGGTGTCCAAAGATGAGGGTGGTGGGTGTGAAGTGCAGTCAGAAGGCAAGAAGCAGCCCCTTGTAGGTCTAGGGTCAGATATAGTGTGAAGCTTCCTCAACACCATCCCATCATAGAAACACATAGACAATAGGTGCAGGAGTAGGCCATTCGGCCCTTCGAGCCAGCACCGCCATTCAATATAATCGTGGCTGATCATCCAAAACCAGTACCCCGTCCCGGCTTTTCCCCCCACACACACTACCAGGGTCAACAGTCTAAAGAAGGGTTTCAACCAGAAACATCACCTATCCATATTCTCCACAGATGCTGCCTGACCCACTGAGTTACTCCAACATTTTGGGTCCATCACCCAAGATCAGACACAGGGTGAAGCTCTGTAATTCTGTCTGAAGGAGGGTCTTGACCCGAAACGTCACCCATTCCTTCTCTCCAGAGATGCTGCCTGTCCCGCTGAATTACTCCAGCATTTAGTGTCGATCTTCGGTTTAAAGCAGCATCTGCAGTTCCTTCCTACACAGAGTGAAGCTCCCTCTACACTGTCCCCATTGCACAAACTCCCCAGGGACAGACACAGTGTGAAGTTCCCCTGCCTTCCCCAGCCCACTCTCCCTGCTGCAGCAGTCAGGGCTGGTGTCTGGTGATCACTGGTGCTGACAATTCACTGTTGGATTCGGGGGAAAGGAACAAAGCTGTGAAGAATCTGGCGGGCCCCACTCTCAGTGCCGCACGCTCTGTCTGATGCAGTCGAGGACTCTTTCCCTTGGGTTCAGGGGCCCCAGAGGGACCGCATCTCATGGTGCTTCCATCCCCGATGTCCACGGTGTCCGAGTGTGTGTGTCTGCCTCTTCAGTGCCCTCTCGCCCGACCCACACGCCCCCCTTGTCTCTGACCACAGTCCGGGGGGGGGGGGGGGGGGGTGGTCACAATGTAAAAATAAGGGGTAGGTCATTTAGGACTGAGATGAGGAAAAACTTTTTCACCCAGGGAGTTCTGAATCTAGATACATAGAAACATAGAAAATAGGTGTAGGAGGAGGCCATTTGGCCCCTCGAGCCAGCATTGCCATTCATTGTGATCATGGCTGATCGACCCCTATCAATAACCCATAGAAACGTAGAAAATAGGTGAAAATAGGTGCAGGAGGGGGGACTACAGACGGCAGTGGAGGCCAATTCACTGGATGTTTTCAAGAGAGAGCTAGTTACAGCTCTGAGGGTTAACGGAATCAAGGGAAATGGGGAGAAAGCAGGAACGGGGAACTGATTTTGGATGATCAGCCATGATCATATTGAATGGTGGTGCTGGCTAGAAGGGATGAATGGCCTACTCCTGCACCTATTTTCTATGTTTCTATGTTTCAATGCTTCACTGCTCTAGAGGGTAGCAGGTCTCCAGAATGGACACTTGTCCCATGTGAATATCCAGCCTAAAGACACTGGGGGCAATGAGCAGCCTCTAGCCTCAGTTCAATGTCTTCCACCCATATCCATCCCTCTAGCTTTACATTTCACCGCCCTTGTCACCTTAGTTGATTAGTTAAGTTTTGAGATACAGCACAGAAACAGGTCTTTGCCCCACCGAGTCCGCGCCCACCAGCGATCCCCGAACACCAGCACTATCCTACACACACTACGGACTATTTCCTATTTTCACCAAAGCCAATTAACCTACAAACCTGTATGTCTTTGGAGTGTGGGAGAAAACCGGAGCACCCGGAGTAAACCCACGCAGGTCACCTGGAGAACGTACAAACTCCGTACATGCAGCACCTGTAGTTGGGATTGAACCCGGCTGTCTGGCGCTGTAAGGCAGCAACTCTACCGCTGCGCCACCGTGCTTCCCGATAATCTTGGGAGCCAGGGTTACTATTAGGATGGCACGGTGGCGCAGCGATACAGTACTGCCTCACAGCGCCAGAGACCTGAGTTTGATCCTGACTATGGGGGCTGTCTGGACGGAGTTTGTACGTTCTCCCTGTGACCTCGTGGGTTTTCTCCAGGATACCTGGTTTCCTCCCACACTCCAAAGACGTGCAGGTTTGTAGGTTAATTGGTTTTGGTATAAATGTAAATTGTCCCTAGTGCATGTCGGATAGTGTTAGTGTGCGGGGATCGCTGGTTGGCACAGACTCGGTGGGCCGAAGGGCCTGTTTCCACACTGTATCTCCAAAATAAAATTAAACTACATGGCACCTGACGCATCAGAGGTTATGGGGTGAAGGCAGGAGAATGGGGTTAGGAGGGAGATATAGATCAGCCGTGATTGAATGTAAATGGGCCGAATGGCCTGATTCTGCTCCTATCACTTGTGAACATGTACTTACGCCTCGATGCCCACAAGAATGAGGCATCTTTGGTCAGCGGATGTGGGCACTGAATGGCAGAAGTACACACGCCCTGCACTGGAGTGTTTGAAAGACAATGGCTACATTTTGTGTGTGTTCTCTAACTTTCGCCGACTTCACGAGGTTGCCCGCCAGGAACCACCGTAATGTAACCCTGCGCAGAGATGCCGACCGATGCCCGAACCCCTCGCGCCCATCTCCCAACCAACCCTCGCCAACCCAGTAAACAGGACTTCCTTACCTGGGGCATGGAGGGGGGTGGAGAGAAAACGTGTCAGAGGTTGGAAATGTCCCCCTCCCCACCCACAGGGGACTTGTGGACAAACAAGGTTGGGGCACGTCCCAACCTGCTGTCCGTATCCTGCAGGGAATGTAGGGAGCAGTGCAGGATATGGATGAAGGAGTCACAGGTAGAGAGATGGTTGAATGCTTCAATGGTACCTCATGAGCATGTCTACCTGAGTACAGTCAAATGTCCTTGTTCCTGCACAAAGTTCAGTGACAATACTCCAATATGTTAGACACACTCACATACTAGGTATAAGAGTGTAAGATATAAGCATAGAAGATATGAGTGCAGGATATAGTAGTGTATGAGTTTATAATGTAGGATATAAGAGTTCACAATATAAGCGTGTAAGATACCTGTTCAAGCATGTAAGATATAAGCATGGAAGATATGAGTGTGGGATACCTGTACGTGTAAGATGTAAGCATGGAAGATATGAGTGGGTACCTGTACAAGCGTGTAAGATGTAAGCATGGAAGATACCAGTGTAGGATATTCATGGGTAAGATATAATAGTGTAGAATATAGGTGTAAGATATATGCATTTAAGATGTAAGCCTGGAAGATACAAGATTGGGAGATATAAGTGTTAGATATAAATGTGCAAGACATAAGTGTAAGTATAAGTTTTGGTTTAAGAGTGTGAGATATAAGAGTGTAAGATATGTGCATAGCATATAAGTGTGTAAGGCACAAGTGTGTAAGATATAAGCATGTATGATATAATAGTACGATGTAAAAGTGTAAGATACAAGTGCAGGATTTCAATGTGAGAGTATAATAATAACTGTGGTACATAAGTGTGTAAGACATGAGTGTGTAATGTACACGTGTGTAGGATATAAGAGTGTAAGATATGTGTTTAAGATATAGGTGTGTGAGACGGTGTAGATACATGGACGGGGAAACCTGATGAAAAATGAATAGACAGACGGTATTGAGACAGACAGACAGCATTGAGACAGACAGACAGCATTGAGACAGACAGCATTGAGACAGACAGACAGCATTGGGACAGACAGACAGCATTGAGACAAACGGCATTGAGACAGACGGTATTGAGACAGACAGACAGCATTGAGACAGACAGCATTGAGACAGACAGCATTGAGACAGACAGCATTGAGACAGACAGACAGACAGCATTGAGACAGACAGCATTGAGACAGACAGCATTGAGACAGACTGGATTGAGACAGACAGCATTGAGACAGACAGCATTGAGACAGACAGACAGCATTTAGACAGACAGACAGCATTGAGACAGACAGACAGCATTGAGACAGACAGCATTGAGACAGACTGGATTGAGACAGACAGCATTGAGACAGACTGGATTGAGACAGAAGGAATGGGCAATGTTTTGGGCCGAGACCCTTCTTCAGATTGAGAGTCAGGGGAGAGGGCGTGTAGAGACATGGGAGGGTATGGTGTGAATCGAGAGATCAAAGCAGACATTGAGTGTGGAGTAGTGACATGAGCTGCTGATGTACGTACGCTGTGGAAACCCATTGGTCACCAGCGCTGAATGCTCAACGTTGTAACTTCTCTGCACCATCTCCTGCTCCACCAATGCAGCTACATTGGCCAATGCAACTGAATTGCAAGAAGTGCAGCCGTTAGCATCAAAGTGCAAGCAAGGCCATGGGTTTTCACTCTGTGTAACCCCTGGCAACACCTTGCCAACTGCTGAAGGAGTGCAGTCCCATCCCATCCCCATCCCATCCCACACCCATTCCACCCCGGACTAGCTGACCTAAGGGATGTAATGCTGAGACTCTATAAGGTGCTGGTCAGGCCACACTTGGAGTATTGTGAGCAGCTTTGGGCCCCATATTTGAGAAGGATGTGCTGGCTCTGGAGAGGGTCCAGAGGAGGTTCACGAGAACGATCCCAGGAGTGAGTGGGTTAACATATGATGAGCGTTTGTCGGCACTGGGCCTGTACTCGCTGGAGTTTAGAAGGATGAGGGAAAACCTCATTGAAACTTACCGCCTAGTGAAAGGTTTGGATAGAGTGGATGTGGAGAGGATGTTTCCACGAGGAGAGTCTAGGACCAGAGGTCAGTTTCAGCATTAAAGGATGTTCCTTTGGGGAGGAGATGAGGAGGGATTTCTTTGGTCAGATGCTGGTGAATCTGTGGATCCATTGCCACAGACAGTGGAGGAGGCCAAGTTATTGGGTATTTTGAAAGTGGAGATGAGAGTGAGGAGAAGTCTTGTGTCTGTTGTGTGTCGGGGTTTGAGGTCAGGGTGTTTGGGGCCACCCAGGTTTGGGGGGGTGATCATGGCTACACATCACTGTGGGCTCCCCCCCCCCCCCCCCCCCCCCCCCCCCCAGGTGTATGCTCCATGCTGGTGTAGGGGTGCTGGTTTCCGGACTAACGCTGTTGCTTCTGTGTGTGGCAGCAAGAGGAGACGGAGTCCGGTGGGCAGGTGGGAGCGGGTGAGCGGGGGGTGTCTACGGAGGAGATGGCGGTAGAGGAGCTGGGCACCGCTCAACCCGGCTACCACTATGACTACGACAGCTACAAGGACTATTACGAGCAGCCCACGGCCGAGGTGGGGCTGGGACAGGCTGTCGAGACCGAGGTTCACACGGACCGAGTAAGTGGAGTGGCCGCACCTCCATGTCGCACCCACCCATGTGTCCTGGTGTCTGTCCCCACCCCCGTCACCTCTCCCCTCCAAGGTGGCCCGTGTCTTCCCTGTGTACCTGCTCCCCCCTCCCCACCCGTGTCCTGTGCCTGTACTGTCCCCCTGTCCCCTCCCCATTCTGCACTCTCCCTGTCCCCTCCCCTCTCCCCACCCCTGGGTCCTGGTGTCTGTCCCTGCCCCCCTGTCGGGTCACCTCCCCTCTCCCTTCCCCTCTCCCCACACATGTGCCCTGTGTACTGCTGTCTGTACCTGTCACCCTGACCTCTCCATGTCTCTTGTAGCCCCCTTGTCTTCCCACCCCTGGGAACCCTTGTCTGTGATTAGACTGTCCCTGTATGACCATTGGCAACACTAATGAACACACAATTCTCTCTCTCTCTCTCTCCCTCTCACTCTCCCTCTCTCCCTCTCTCTCTCCCTCTCTCCCCCTCTCCCCTTCTACCCCTCTCCCCCACTCCCCCTCCCCCTCTCCCTCCCCCTCTCTCCCTCTCTCTCTCCCTCCCTCTCTCCCTCTCTCGCTCCCTCTCCCTCTCTCTCTCCCTCTCCCTCTCCCTCTCCCTCTCCCTCTCCCTCTCCCTCTCCCTCTCCCTCTCCCTCTCCCTCTCCCTCTCGCTAACTCACTCTCCCTCCCTCATCTTCCTCCCACTCTCCCTCTCTCTCACTCTCTCACACTGCATATTCACAAATAGCCTTGCACACACATTTACTCAGACATAAACGCTCACAATCTCAGACCAATGTGGGCACTCACTCACACACCCTCTCAATTCATGCACTCACACACACACTCTCACACATACTCACACTTTTAGACACACACGCACTCTCAGACACACACTTACACTCAGCACACACGCAAACACACATGCGCGCACACAAATACATACAAACACGCACACATGCACACACACGTGTACACACACACACTCAGACACACAGGTACCGATTAAACACTTGCTCACCATCACACACACATACTTTTCTCACTTAAACCCCCCTCACTCACTCACTCACTCACTCACTCACTCACTCACTCACTCACTCACTCACTCACTCACTCACACTCACTCACTCACTCACTCACTCACTCACTCACTCACTCACTCACTCACTCACTCACTCGCCCACTCACTCGCTCACTCACTCACTCACTCACTCACTCACTCACTCACTCACTCACTCACTCACTCACTCACTCACTCACTCACTCACTCACTCGCCCACTCACTCGCTCACTCACTCACTCACTCACTCACTCACTCACTCACTCACTCACTCTCACTCACTCGCTCGCTCACTCACTCACTCACTCACTCACTCACTCACTCACTCACTCACTCACTCACTCGCCCACTCGCCCACTCGCTCACTCACTCACTCACTCACTCACTCACTCACTCACTCACTCACTCACTCGCCCACTCACTCTCACTCACTCACTCACTCACTCACTCACCCACTCACTCACTCGCCCACTCACTCACCCTTGCCTCTAATTGGGATGAGCAGATGTGGGTGTAAATGTGACACACAGTGAGTCAGGCAGCGTTCATGGAGAGAGTGAGGAGAGGTCTTGTTGTGTGTTGTGTGTTGGGGATTTGAGGTCAGGGTGCTGGGGGATACCCAGATTTGTATGCATGATCATGGCAACATATCCATGTGGGCTCCCCCTCCCTTCCCCTCCCCTCCATCCTCCCCTCCCCTCCCCTCCCCTCCCCTCCACTCCACCCTCGCCTCCATCCTCCCCTCCCCTACCCTCCCCTCCACCCTCGCCTCCACCCTTCCCTCCCCTACCATCCCCCTCCCTTCCCCATCGCCTCCTACCTCCTCTCTTCTCCATTCCCCTCCCCCTCGCCTCCACCCTCCCTTCCCCTCCCCTCCACCTTTGCCTCCATCCTTCCCTCCCCTCCACCCTCCCCTACCCTCCATCTCCCCCCCCCATCTCACCCCCCACCCAGGTGTATGCTCCATGCTGGTGTAGGGGTGTTGGTTTCTGGACTAACGCTGTTGCTTCTGTGTGTGGCAGCAAGAGGAGACGGAGTCCGGTGGGCAGGTGGGAGCGGGTGAGCGGGGGGTGTCTACGGAGGAGATGGCGGTAGAGGAGCTGGGCACCGCTCAACCCAGCTACTACTATGACTACGACAGCTACAAGGACTATTACGAGCAGCCCACGGCCGAGGTGGGGCCGGGACAGGCTGTCCAGACCGAGGTTCACACGGACCGAGTAAGTGGAGTGGCCGCACCTCCATGTTGCACCCACCCATGTGTCCTGGTGTCTGTCCCCTGTCCCGTCACCTCTCCCCACCCCTGTGTCCTGGTGTCTGTGCCCCTGGCCCCATTCTGTACTCTCCCTGTCCCCACCCCTGTGTCCTGGTGTCTGCACCTGTCTCATCCCTGTCCCCATCCCTGTCTGTGTCTGTGTCCCTGTCTGTCCGTGACCTCCTTCAGTTTGCTATTGCGCCGCATTCCCACCCCCTTGCTTACAATCTGTGTGACATCATCACTGCCTGTGTGATGACATCATGCGTGGTGATGTCATCATCTGTGGTGATGTCACCATCCATGATTATGTCATCATCTGTGTGATGTCATCATCTGTGGGGATGTCATCGTCTGTGGTGATGTCATTGTCAGCTGTGGTGATGTCATCATCTGTGGCGTTCTTATTGTCATTGTGGTGATATCAAAGCAGCTGTGGTGATGTAATCACCAGCTGTGGTGATGTCATTACTGGCTTTGGTGATGTCACGTATTTGGTGTCATTATCTGTGCTGATGTCATTGCCTGCTGTGGTGATGTCAGCACTAGCTTTGGTGATGTCATCACCTGCTGCAGTGAAGCCATCACCAACGCAGTCCTCTACTGCAGTGATGTCAATGCCTCCACAGTGATATCATCATTTGCTGTCGTGACATCATCAATATCTGCGGTGATGTCATTATCTGCGCCAGCACCGCTGTCATTGAAGTGATGTCATCACTTGTTGCAATTGCATCATCACTTGTTGTAATGACATCACCGCTCGCTGCCACTCAATGACATCACTGTGTGTGACAATGATGCAATCACTCACTTCAATGACATCATCATGCATTGCAATGACATCATCACACATTGCCATGATGACTCCACACGTTGCAATGACATGATGGCTCGTGGCAGTGGTGACATTATGTGCGTAAGTGACATCATTGCCTGTCATATGTATTTTTGCTGCTACATGTTCCTGGCATGTAGTTGGTGTTGCTGAACACGCTACACGCATGGCCTTGGATGTGGTCCCCAACACCCATGTCACGCTGCACCTCCTCCATGCGGTCAGCCAGGCTGCACCATCGGTCAGCGATGCCAGCCTGGCCCCGTGAGGTGCCATGGTGCATGGTCATTCCCACAGTGTGGGGCACTGTATCCAGCACTGGGTCTCTGCCCAGGGAGACAGCACTCCACTCCTGCTGCCATCTGCTCAACATTGCACCCTGGCCAACAATGGCATAGCCATGTGCTGAGTCTCTGCTCATCACTCCATTCCTGCTGCACCTTGACTCATGGTGGCAATGGCATGCATTGTGCTTCCATGCCAACCACTCCACATCCTTCAAGCTGGCAGTCACTACAGTAATGGAGGGGCCAGAGGGGCAGGGGTGAGTAGTGGGAGCAAAGGCAGGCATTGTCCATGGGCTGGCAGCCTTAAGGTCAGCAGAGGGGCAGTGCCAGTGTCCATCAGTGCCAGTCACCCAGAGGACACAGGTCAGTGTACAGACATTTCCCGAGAGAGAGAGAGAGAGAGAGAGAGAGAGAGAGAGAGAGAGAGAGAGAGAGAGAGAAGGGGGGGGGGGAGACTGAGGGACACCAGTCAGTGTACCCCCCTTGATGAGATATCCCCCTTTGGTGAGAAAGACAGGGACAGAGAGAAACCGGTCAGTGTGCAGATATCCCCCAGAGATGGAGAGAGAGAGAGGTAGAGATATAGGGACGGGGGGAGGGGGGGGGGGGGTCTGTGAGACGCTGGTCAGTTTACAGATATCCCCCTGAGAGAGGGACTGAGAGACACCAGATCGCACACACGTGTTGTGTTGACCAGGGCTGTGACATGGATCCAGGTCGGATGTCTGAGGCGCTGTTCGTGCAGCCCCAGCTGCGGTAAGTTGGTGACCCACTACCCCCCGGCACTGCCAATGGGCCCCGTGGCTCACCAGTCTTGTTGCATCTCCTTACAGGTGGCATTGGCTGGTTTGAAGGGCGAGAAGGGAGAACCTGCAGTGGTGGAGCCAGTGAGTAACCAATGGCCCTGACATAGAGCCTGACCCCTCACCCCCTGACCCCTCACCCCTGACCCCTCACCCTCTACATCTCCCTAACCCTCCATCCCTCCACCCCTCACCTCCTGACCCTCACCCCTGACCCCTCACCCTCTCCATCTCCCTATCCCTCCACCCCTCCAATCCCCACCCCTCACCCTGCTCCTTCAACCCACTGCCTTTACCCTCAACTGCACCTCTCCCCCACCAGTCTCTCCCAGACCCCACACCCTCCATCTCCCACATCCCCAGCCCCACCCCCACCTGCACCATCTTCCCCACCTCCCCACCCACTCTCCCTCCGCCCCTCTAACCCGCCTCTTGCCTCCACCACCCACCGCCCCACTCCGACCCACCTACCTGACCCTTGGTCAGGTCTCTCTCTCCCTGACCCTTGGTCAGGTCCCTGACTCCATCCTATCCTCTGCTCCACCACCCCCAAACCTCCCGCCTGCCTCTCACCCCTCCCTGCCCCTCTCTCCCCCACCCCTCTCTGACCAGTGTCTCTGTGCCCACAGGGGATGCTGGTGGAAGGCCCACATGGTGCGGAAGGCGTGGCGGTGAGTAGTGCGGGCACCGTGACGTTCCCCACGCACACGCGTGTGTGTGTGAGACCCCTGGGGGCAAAGTCCTGGTCACACTGCGTGTGTGTGGGAAAGAAAGAGAGGGGAGGGGAGGGGAGGTGTCTGGTCACACGGGATAGTGCCCTGCAGCAGAGAACAGCGGCTAATGTAGGGAGGGGAGAGAGGAGGGGGGGGGGAGGGGAGAGAGGAGGGGAAGGGGAGAAAGAAAAGAAGGAGCGGTGGGGAAGAGGGGAGGGGGCGAGGGGAAGGGGAGATGAGAGGAGAAGGGATGGGAGAGTGGAGAGGGTGAGGAATAAGGGAGGGGAGAGAGAGAGAGAGGGGGGGAAGAGAGAAAGATGGGAGAGGGGGAATGGAGGGAGAGAGGAGGGGAAGGGAGAAAGAAAAGAGAGAGAGGTGGGGGAGAGGGGAGATGAGAGGGGGGGGAGAGAAATGGAGGGGAGGGGGATGGGGTGGGGGGATAGAGGGAGAGGGGGGAGGGGAGGTGGAGAGAGGAGGGGAGAATTGAGAGAGGAGGGTACTGGTTGATGAGTGTAGGCACTGGTCATTGTGCATCGGTCAGTGGCATTGGTCAGTCACCATGGTCTGGGACCAAGGGCACTGGTGGTGGGGCAGTGGGCACTGGTCATCGTGCACTGGTCATCGTGCACTGGTCATCATGCACTGGTCATCGTGCACTGGTCATCGTGCACTGGTCATCGTGCACTGGTCATCGTGCACTAGTCAGTGGGCACTGGTTATCGTGCACTGGTCATCGTGCACTGGTCATCATGCACTGGTCATCATGCACTGGTCATCATGCACTGGTCATCATGCACTGGTCATCGTGCACTGGTCATCATGCACTGGTCATCGTGCACTGGTCATCGTGCACTGGTCATCGTGCACTGGTCATCGTGCACTGGTCATCGTGCACTGGTCATCATGCACTGGTCATCGTGCACTGGTCATCGTGCACTGGTCATCGTGCACTGGTCATCGTGCACTAGTCAGTGGGCACTGGTTATCGTGCACTGGTCATCGTGCACTGGTCATCATGCACTGGTCATCATGCACTGGTCATCATGCACTGGTCATCATGCACTGGTCATCGTGCACTGGTCATCATGCACTGGTCATCGTGCACTGGTCATCGTGCACTGGTCATCGTGCACTGGTCATCGTGCACTGGTCATCGTGCACTGGTCATCGTGCACTGGTCATCGTGCACTGGTCAGTGACCCTGGTTCAGGCGGCCGTTGGTTTAACTTTGCCTTCATCCATCCACAGGGACCATCGGGACCTGAAGGGCCGCAGGGACACCCTGGACCCACCGGCGACCCAGGAGAGAGGGTGAGGCAACACGGGGCGGGTGGAGGGTGGCAACTGGTGCCAACACGGGGCACTGAGGGTGACAGGACTGGGGGGGGGGTCGGTATTGTAGGGACAGAGGGACCAACAGAGGGATGAAGGGACGGACGGAGGGATGGAGGGACTGAGGGATGGAGGGATGGAGGGACAAGAGGGCTGTCGGAGGGATAAAGGGATGTAGGAATGAAGGGATTTAGGAATGAAGGGATGAAGGTTGTAGGAATGAAGGGATGAAGGATGTAGGAATGAAGGGATGAAGGGATGAAGGGATGAAGGGATGAAGGGATGAAGGGATGGAGGGATGAAGGGATGAAGGGATGAAGGATGTAGGAATGAAGGGATGAAGGGATGAAGGGATGAAGGGATGTAGGAATGAAGGGATGAAGGATGTAGGAATGGATGTAGGAATGGAGGGATGAAGGATGTAGGAATGGAGGGATGAAGGATATAGGAATGAAGGGATGTAGGAATGGAGGGATGAAGGATGTAGGAATGGAGGGATGAAGGATGTAGGAATGAAGGGATGAAGGGATGAAGGGATGTAGGAATGAAGGGATGTAGGAATGGAGGGATGAAGGGATGTAGGGATGTAGGAATGTAGGAATGGAGGGCGGGAAAGATGTAGGAATGGAGGGATGTAGGGTGTTGGGAGGGATGGAGGAATGAACAGAAGGATGAAAGGATGAAGGAATGTAGGAATGGATGAAGGGATGTAGGAATGGAGGGGTGAAGGATGTAGGAATGTATGAAGGGATGTAGGAATGGAGGGATGGAAGGATGTAGGGTGTTGGGAGGGGTGGAGGAATGAACAGAAAGATGAAGGAATGTAGGAATGGATGAAGGGATGTAGGAATGGAGGAATGGATGGATGTAGGGTGTTGGGAGGGATGGAGGATAGAACAGAATGATGAACAGAGTGATGGAGGGTGTCAGGGATCCCGTGTTTAACCTGTGCCCCAGGCAGTGTATCCGTGTTTACGCTCTGCCTGCCTGTTACACCGATCCTGTGTTTATGGCACGGGCCTTGTGGTGATGCCGTGTCTTGGGCCTGCCGCTGCCCCATGCATGTTGGCCGCTGCTGTTCCATCTTCATGCCGTGCTCTGCTCTGCGTCCCGTGTTCAAGCCGTGTCTGGTTTAAGCATGGCGCAGTGGTAGAGTTGCTGCCTCA
This sequence comes from Amblyraja radiata, assembly GCF_010909765.2. Lineage (NCBI taxonomy): Eukaryota > Metazoa > Chordata > Chondrichthyes > Rajiformes > Rajidae > Amblyraja > Amblyraja radiata. The sequence continues at coordinate 7,022 of NW_022630844.1, read as the reverse complement.
CAACGCCAGAGACACGGGTTCAATCCCAACTCCATGTGCTGCCTGTACGGAGTTTGTACCTTCTCCCCGTGACTTGCGTGGGTTTTCTCCAGGTGCTCCGGTTTCTCCCACATTCCAAAACGTACAGGTTTGAAGGTTAATTGGCTTTGGTATAAATATAAATTGTCCCTAGTGTGTGTGTGGGACAGTGTTAATGTGCGGGGATCGCTGGTCGACACAGACTCAATGGGCTAATGGACCAGTTTCCACGCTGTATCTCCAAACTTAAACTACAACAAACAAATAAAAGTTGCTGCCCCAGGTGTGTGTGTTTGATGTTGTTACGTCCCGTGTTTAATCCATGACCGCTCCGGGCCACTGCATGTTCATCCAGGTGCTGCATCCCATGTACTTGCCATGTCCGGTGCTGCCCCAGGCGTGTTGTTGCCGGTTTGTCCACTGACGCTGTTCCCCCTCGTGTTTCCAGGGTCGCAATGGGCGCCCCGGACTGCCCGGTGCCGAAGGAATGCCGGGACCCCAAGGAACATCCCTCATGTTGCCGGTGAGTGGTGCCACACGTGGGGGACACGGGCGGGACATGGGTGGGACATGGATCTCTCTCTCTCGCTGTCTCTGTCTCTGTCTCTGTCTCTGTCTCTGTCTCTCTCTCTCTATCTCTCTCTCTGTCTCTGTCTCTCTCTCTCGCTCTTTCTCTCTCTGTCTATGTCTCTCTCTCGCTCTTTCGCTCTCTCTATCTCTCTCTCCCTCTTTCTCTCTCTCCCTGTCTCTCTCTCTGTCTCTCTCTCTGTCTCTCTCTCTGTCTCTCTCTCTCTGTCTCTCTCTCTGTCTCTGTCTCTGTCTCTCTCTGTCTCTCTCTGTCTCTCTCTGTCTCTCTCTCTGTCTCTCTGTCTCTCTCGCAAACTCACATAATTTCAGATTCATTTCAAAAGTTCTTGGGGTAGAATTAGGCCATTCGGCCCATCAAGTCCACTCCGCCATTCAATCATGGCTGATCTATCTCTCCCTCCTAACCCCATTCTCCTGCCTTCTCCCCATAACCCCTGACACCCGTACTAATCAAGAATCTATCTCCCTCTGCCTCAAAAATGTCCACTGACTTGCCCTCCACAGTGTCTGTGGCAATGAATTCCACAGATTCACCACCCTCTGACCAAAGACATTTCTCCTCATCTCCTTCCTAAAGGAAAGTCTTCTTGTTCTGATTGTTCATGTTCATAAGTGATAGGAGCAGAATCAGGTCATTCGGCCCATCAAGTCTACTCCACCATTCAATCATGGCGGATCTATTTCTCCCTCCTAACCCCATTCTCCTGCCTTCTCCACGGACTGTTTCTGATGTCCCACTTTGCTCCCGACCATTGGCATTGAGCCACATCCCATTACCCCCAGACTGGAAGCACCAGCTCAGTCAACCTAAGCTCCTCCTCACCTACTTGTCTCTGTGGGCTGTTACCCCTGTCCCTTAGTTACCCTCCCTGTGAGCAATTGTGAGCAATTTCCAGCCCCATATCTGAGGAAGGATGTGCTGGCTTTGGAGAGGGTCCAGAGGAGGTTTACAAGGTCGATCCCAGGAATGAATGGATTAACATATGATGAGCATTTGACGACACTGGGCCTGCACTCGCTGGAGTTTAGAAGGGTGAGCGGGGACCTCATTGAATCTTACCGAATAGTGAAAGGCTTGGATAGAGTGGATGTGGAGATGATGTTTCCACTAGTGAGAGAGTCTAGGACTAGAGGTCACAGCCTCTGAATTAAAGGACATTCTTTTAGGAAGGAGATGAGGAGGAATTTATTTGGCCAGAGGGTGGTGAATTTGTGGAATTCTTTGCCACTGAAGGCTGTGGAGGCCAGGTCAATGGATATTTTTAAGGCAGAGGTAGATTCTTGATTAGTTCAGATGTCAGAGGTTATGGGGAGAAGGCAGGAGAATGCGGTTACGAGGGGGAGATACGTCAGCCATGATTAAATGGCGGAGTGGACTTGATGGGCCGAATGGCTTAATCCTACTCCTATCACATAGCCTCCCTATTTCTGGGCAACCTCAAGGGTCATCTGATCCTTGACAGCCTCCGTCAACTCTCAACCCTTGACCTACAACGGTGGTTGGAAGCTTGGAAGCTTCAACCAGTGAGAGGTTATGGTTGGCATAGGGTTATAGAGTGATATAGTGTGGAAACAGGCCCTTCGTCCCAACTTGCCCACACCGGCCAACAATGTCCCAGCTATACTAGTCCCTCCAAACCTGTCCTATCCATGTACCTGTCTAACTGTTTCTTAAACAGGATAGTCCCTGCCTCAACAATCTCCTCTGGCAGCTTGTTCCATACACCTTTTCACACCTTTGTGTGAAAAGGTTCACTCTCAAATTCCTATTAGATCGTTTCCCCTTCACCTTAAAACTATGGTCCTCGATTCACCTACCCTGGGCAAGAGACTCTGTGCGTTTACCCAATCTATTCCTCTCATCATTTGCTACCCCCTCTATAAGATCACCACTCATCCTCCTGTGCTCCAAGGAATGGAGTCCCAGCCTAGTCAACCTCTCTCTATAGCTCACACCCTCTAGTCCTGGCAACGTTAATCTTCCTTGCACCTTTTCCAGCTTGGCACCATCTTTCCTATAACATGGTGCCCAGAATTGAACACAATACTCTAAATGCGGCTTCACCAAGGTCTTGTACAACTGCAACATGACTTTGCAATTCTCCTGCCCATATTCCCACACATGTCCTTTCTCCCATCCATATTCTGCTTGGGTATTTTACAACCTAATCGGTATGAACTTTGATTTAGACAATACACAATAGACAATAGGTGCAGGAGTAGGCCATTCGGCCCTTCGAGCCAGCACCGCCATTCAATGTGATCATGGCTGATCATCCCCAATCAGTTCCCCGTTCCTGCCTTCTCCCCATATCCCCTGACTCCGCTATTTTTAAGAGCCCTATCTAGCTCTCTCTTGAAAGCATCCAGAGAACCTGCCTCCACCGCCCTCTGAGGCAGAGAATTCCACAGACACTTCTCCATCTTCGAACTCAACTGCAAACAATTCTTCCCCTTCCCTGTGCCCCCATTCTTTCTCTTCCTCCTCCCGCTCCACCCATCTTCCTTCCTTAGGAATTAGTCCAAGTCAACATGGATTTATGAAAGGGAAATCATGCTTGACTAATCTTCTGGAATTTTTAGAGGATGTGACAAGTAAAATGGATGAAGGGGAGCCAGTGGATGTAGTGTATCTATACTTTCAGAAAGCCTTTGATAAGGTCCCGCACGGGAGACTGGTGACTAAAATTAGAGCACATGGTATTGGGGGTAGGGTGTTGATGTGGATAGAAAATTGGTTGGCAAACCGGAATCATAGAGTAGGAGTGAACGGGTCCTTTTCAGAATGGCAGGCAGTGGCGAGTGGAGTGCTGCAAGGCTCGGTGTTGGGGTCGCAACTGTTTCCCATATATATTAATGATTTGGAAGAGGGAATTAGGAGCAACTCTAGCAAGTTTGCGGATGACACAAAGCTGGGTGTACAGTGTGAACTTTGAAGAGAATGTTAGGAGGTTGCAGGGTGACCTGGACAGGTTGAGTGAGTGGGCAGATGCGTGGCAGATGCAGTATAATATAGATAAATGTGAGGTTATCCACTTTGGCGGCAAAAATAAGGGGGCAGATTATTATCTCAATGCGGTTAGGTTAGGTAAGGAGGAGGTGGGCGTCCTTGTACACCGGTCATTGAAAGTTGGCTTACAGGTACAGCAGGCAGTGAAGAAAGCTAATGGAATGTTGGCCTTCATAACAAGAGGATTTCAGTATAGGAGTAAAGAGGTTCTTCTGCAGTTGTATAGGGCTCTGGTGAGACCACATCTGGAGTATTGTGTACAGTTTTGGTCTCCTAATTTGAAGAAGGACATCCTTGTGATTGAGCCAGTGCAGCGTAGGTTCACGAGATTGATCCCTGGGATGGCGGGACTGTCATATGAGGAAAGATTGAAAAGACTAGGCTTGTATTCACTGGAGTTTAGAAGGATGAGGGTGGAACTTATAGAAACATATAAAATTATAAAAGGACTGGACAAGCTAGATGCAGGAAAAAATGTCCCTATGTTGGGCGAGTCCAGAACCAGGGGCTACAGTCTTAGAATAAAGGGGAGGTCATTTAAGACTGAGGTGAGAAAAAACTTTTTCACCCAGAGAGTTGTGAATTTATGGAATTCCCTGCCACAGAGGGCAGTGGAGGCCAAGTCACTGGATGGATTTAAGAGAGAGTTAGATAGAGCTCTAGGGGCTAGTGGAGTCAAGGGATATAACGGGGCACTTGGATAAACATGACTTCATCAGACAGAACCAGCATGGTTTTGTGAAGGGGAAATCGTGTTTAACGAATCTGCTCGAATTCTTTGAGGAAGTAACAACCCGGGTGGATAAAGGGGAACCGGTGGATGTGGTATACTTGGACTTCCAAAAGGCTTTTGACAAGGTGCCACATAAGAGACTATTGCTAAAAATAAAAAATTATGGGATTGGGGGTAATATATTAGCATGGGTAGAGGATTGGCTAACAAATAGGAAGCAGAGAGTGGGGATAAATGGTTCATACTCGGGATGGCAACCGGTAACTAGCGGGGTTCCGCAAGGGTCGGTGCTGGGACCCCAGTTGTTCACAATTTATATAAATGATTTGGAGGAGGGAACCAAGTGTAATATATCAAAATTTGCGGACGATACGAAAATGGGAGGGAAAGTAGGGGATGAGGAGGATAGGAAGAGTCTGCAAAAGGATATAGATAAGCTAGGTGAGTGGGCAACAACTTGGCAGATGAAATTTAATACTAATAAATGTGAAGTCATTCACTTTGGGGAAAAAAATGATAGGGCAAGTTATTTTCTAAATGAGGAGGAGCTGCGTTGTAATGCAACGCAAAGGGATCTAGGGGTATTAGTACATGAATCACTAAAAGTCAGTATGCAGGTGCAGCAAGCAATCAGGAAGGCCAATGGAGTTTTGGCCTTTATTGCTAGGGGGATTGAGTATAAAAACACGGAGGTCTTGCTGCAGCTGTACACGGTATTAGTGAGACCACATTTGGAATACTGTGTACAGTTCTGGGGTCCATACTTAAGAAAGGATGTACTAGCCCTGGAGGCAGTGCAGCGAAGGTTTACAAGATTAATTCCTGCAATGAGGGGATTGACATATGAGGAAAGGTTAAGTAAGCTGGGACTCTACTCTTTGGAGTTTAGAAGAATGAGAGGCGATCTCATTGAAACGTATAAGATCGTGAGGGGCCTTGATCGGGTGGATGCACCGAGGATGTTCCCAATGATCGGGGAGGCTAGAACTAGGGGACATAGTTGCAGAGTGAGGGGGGGCTCTTTTAAAACTGAGATGAGGAAGAACTTCTTCACCCAGAGGGTGGTTAATTTATGGAATTCACTGCCCCAGGGAGCAGTGGAAGCAGAAACGTTAAATATATTTAAGTAAAAAATAGATGGTTTTTTAGCTGCCAAGGGGATAAGGGGCTACGGGGAGAGGGCAGGGATATGGACCTAGGTATGGTTAGTATAGTAAGACCTGAGTGATCTCCTGGACAAGTGTCGATCGCCTGGATTGGGGTCGGAGAGGAATTTCCCGGATTTTTTTCCCGAATTGGACCTGGGTTTTTATCCGTTTTTTTGCCTCCCCCAGGAGATCACGCGGTTCTTGGGGTGGAGAGGGGTGATAGCGGTATAAAGGGGAGGGTAGTGTCTTGTGTTCTGTGTCTTGTGTCTACTGTTTGTGGGTAAGTGTGTCTGTTTAGTGTTCAGCCATGAGCGAATGGCGGTGCGGGCTCGACGGACCTGGTGGTCTACTCTCGCACCTACTTTCTATGATTCTATGATTCTATATGGGGAGAAGGCAGGAACGGGTTATTGATCGGGGACGATCAGCCATGATCACAATGAATGGCGGTGCTGGCTCGAAGGGCCGAATGGCCTCTTCCTGTACCTATTTTCTATGTTTCCTCTAGCTTCACACTTTGCGCCTCCTCTCTCCTTTGTCTTGTTGGTGATCTCTGGCTTTTGCCCACCCATCAGCCAATCAAGAACCCTGCTCACCTATATCCACCGAGTCTCGGACCCAAACGTTACCCATTCCCTTTCTCTCCATAGTTGCTGCCCGTCCCCCTCAGTTACTCCAGCATTTTGTGTCTATTTTCCACCTATCACTCGCCAGGCTTTGCCTTGCCCCACCTCTCCTCCAGCTTTCTTCCTCCGACCACAATCAGACTGACGAAGGGTCTCGACCAGAAACATCACCGATCATTGTTCTCCAGAGATGCTGCCTGATCCGCTGAGTTACTCCAGCACTCTGTCTTTTTTTGTAAACCAGCATCTGCAGTTCCTTGTGCCCACTCCCTCTCTCTCCCCTCGTCCAATGTCTTTGTGCCCTTCTCCTCCCCTCTCTCTCCGCCTCTCCCTCTCCCTCTCCCTCTCCCTCTCCCTCTCCCTCTCCCTCTCCCTCTCTCCCTCTCTCCCTCTCCCTCTCCCTCTCCCTCTCCCTCTCCCTCTCCCTCTCCCTCTCCCACTCCCTCTCCCGCTCCCTCTCCCTCTCTCCCTCTCTCCCTCTCTCCCTCTCCCTCTCCCTCTCACTCCCTCTCTCTCTCCCTCTCCCTCTCTCCCTCTCTTTCTCCCTCTTCCTCTCCCTCTCACTCCCTCTCTCTCTCCCTCTCTCCCTCTCCCTCTCATTCTCTCCCTCTCTCCCTCTCTCCTCTCTTCCCTCTCCCCCCTCCTCTCCCTCTCTCCCTCTCCCTTCTCCCTCTCCCTCTCCCTCTCCCTCTCCCTCTCCCTCTCCCTCTCCCTCTCCCTCTCCCTCTCCCTCTCCCTCTCCCTCTCTCCCCATCACTAGTCTCACTCTGCTGTCTTGTCTCCTGCAGTTCAGGTTCGGAGCGAGTGGCGGATCGAAGGGGCCGCTGGTCTCAGCGCAGGAGGCCCAGGCACAGGCCATCCTCCAGCAGGCACGGGTAGGTCATCCTCCGACCCCACAC